>NC_046383.1:15765712-15795996 GCF_011125445.2 Fundulus heteroclitus
ATGATAGATGGATGGATGAATGGATGGATGGATGGATGAACAGATGGATGGATGAATGGATGGATGAACAGATGGATGGATGAACAGATGGATGGATGGATGGATGATGGATGAATGGATGGATGGATGGATGATGGATGGATAGATGGATGGATGGAGGGAGGCAGGGAGGGATGGATGGATGGATGGATGAACAGATGGATGGATGAACAGATGGATGGATGGAGGGATGGATGAAAATATGGATGATGGATGGATGGATGGATGATCCTTGGAGGAATGGGGCTAAAGTCCAGTCTGAAAGCGGTTCTCTGGGATGTTCTGAGCGGGTTCTTCCTTCACGCCTCTCTAGCAGCCAGAGAGCAGAACATCTCACCGTCACAGAACCCTGGCCCGTGGTGAGCAGAACATCTCACCATCACAGAACCCTGGCCCATGGTGAGCAGAACATCTCACCGTCACAGGTGAAGTCGGGGGCGGCTACATCCTGGATGGGGATCTCCTTGAGGAAGCCGGGCCTCTGGCAGCGGGGGTTGCCGCTCACCACCCTGGTCCTCTTCAGCCATTGGCCGAGCCAGGCCAGGTGGCAGTCGCACAGGTACGGGTTGGAGAGGAGGTTTCTGTGGAGGAAGGAGGAAGGAGGCAGAGCAGGAGGTCATCACAGGGTGAGGAGAAGGTAATTCAATCTGCTGGAGCTGCTTCCTGCTTCACCTCCAGAGCTCAGGACAATAAACGGCACACATAAGAGTTCAGCTCTCTGCTGCTCTAATAATGGACGCATGTTTGCAAACAGCAACAAAAAGCCTTTTGGAGCCTTTGGATAAAATTAGATCAGAGACAAAGAGGAGAAGAGAGGGAAGGTCATCGCTTATTTCCTTTATTTAGTAAAGAACAACGGAGAGAAAAGGTTATCTGCTGCATTTATGTATTCTTCATCACCCCTTGCTTTTTTAAAATAATTTAACCTGAGATCTGTTTAAACTGAGCAGGAGGAAAGCAGCCAATCAGGTTCTGGATGGATCATTTAGGATAAGACAATTAGAAAAAGGATTAAATAAGCTAACAGTTTGCCCAGCTGTAGCTTTTCCTGCCGTCCCAACACGGACCTTTGGAGAGATTACTGTGAATTTACTTAACAAAGGAATAAAGAGCTGAATAAATATACACAATTAAATCCATACAGACACTTCTAAGATGCTAGACGGGAGAGTAAAGTTATGTTTCATCATTCCTGACTTATATTTGATGGGAAATTAAGAATAACAGACAAAGTAACAGCGTACACAGGTGAGTTAGTTGCTATTCTGAAGGCATTTAAATGGGAGGAGATGGGAAACAGAAAAGTAGTAAAGTGGTGCAATAATAAGTATTCAGGAGATGAAATCTGAATATTTTATATATACACGAGTCAATTGTCAGATGTAAAACTACAGATACAGAAATCTAACTAATGTGGATTCCTGAAAAGAAGAGGTATTGTAAATAGTGTATAATGAAGGAATATTAGTTACTGATCCAGACTCCAGCCCAGTAGGTGGCGGTAAAGTTATGTCCCAACTGCCAAAAACCAAAAGAAGAAGAAGAAGCAGCAGCAGCCAATCAGCAGCAGCCGTTGGAGCGCGCTCAGTTTGAGGCAGCAGCATCTGTCAGATTCTGAAGGTTCTGACTCATGTAGATGGTTCTGGCCCGGCTGTGATGCCGTTTTAGTTTTGGGAATAAAAAGTATGGACAGAATGGTGGAATTTGACAAAAACCTTAGAATCATGTAAAACTGGTCAGGGTCCTCTGCGGATCTCTTTACTGTGATGTTGGAACTAGTGATGCGCCGATGCCATTTTTTGGTCCCGATACCGATACCATCTATTTGAAATTGATGTGTGTGTGTATACACTGCAAAAACAGATCTAAAAATAAGTAAAATGTTCTTAAAATTAGTGTATTTGTCCTTGATTTGAGCAGGTAAATAAGATTATTTGCCAATGGAATGAGATAATAAGATAATTAGACATCCTGCACTTGAAATAAGATGATGGAGATGAGTTGTTCCTATTTTAAGTGCAAAAATCTTATTCCATTGGCAAAACATTTTATTAACCTGCTCAAATCAAGGACAAATACACTCATTTTAAGAACATTTTACTTATTTCAAGTTCCGTTCTTGCAGTGTATATGAAGGTTGCATACTACTTAGGGTAGTAGAACTTTTTATTGCCTACCTGGAATGGGTGACAATAGTTGAATAAACTTTTGGCTCTCAAATGCCAAAATAGTGCAACTTTCATGAACTTATATAACATGTATATTACTAGTGGGGAGAGAGAAGGCTGCGTTCAGGTGACATACAAACATTAGAATGGTATCGTGCCTGTTTATTGGTGCTCACCGATACCAATGCCACCATTTTAGTGCTGGATCGGAGCCCCGTTCCATTCTGGTATCGGTATCAGTGCAACACTAGTGGAACAGAAACCCGTGTTCTGGTCCGGTCCAGCGTCTTAGTCAACAGAGAGAAGTTCTGTGCAGAGGAAATGACGAGTCCTTCATGCTGCAGAAGATGCAGCGTTCTGCAGAGAGCTGATGGCCAGAAATGCTGCGCAGGGTTTAGGCTGCTTTAATCACCGCTGCTCCACACACAGAGGTTTACTCTGGTGTTGAAGTTTAAATCCCTCCAATGAGTTAATCTTTTAATTAAAAGAACAGAGACACAGAGACAAGAGGAGCTCAGGAGAAGAAGCAGAAGGTAACAGATGTCCACCTGGATGGACCTGCAGCAGCAGGACCAGGAGACAGGTGAAGACACCTGGTGTGGGCTGGGACCAACGACAGAGTTTCATGGAGAAGACCAACAAACCCTCCATGCGACGGTCAGAGGATCGAAGGAGTAAAGGTTCATTTCTTCACCATGTCACATCTGATCTTAGCTTTACAACAAATCTCTCTTCTCTTCTTCCCACACAGACCTCTAATCAGCGGCAGCAGACTGATTAAAGCCCCCCCCCCCCCCCACACTACCGAGTCCAGCTCAGCATTCACCGTGAATGTAGATAAGACATCATCTGCCCATTCCTATTTTTATTTTTATTCTTATTATTCTCTTTTTCTTCGATCCACTGTATATATGAAGACACACTGTATATAACTGATGCACCTTTCCTACTTTTGCACCTTCTTCTGATTATTGACTAATGAGCCGATTTCTCCAATGTGAGATCAATAATAGTCTATCTAAAATAAATAAATAAATAAAAAATAAAAATAAAATAAATAAATATATAAAATAATAGTCTATCATGTGTGTGTGTGTGTGCGTCCTGGGATCCCAGCCAACCTGCTCCATAATGATGGAGAGCATGTGTGAGGATGACGTTCTCCAGAGAGCAACATGTTCTCCGACATTAAGCTGTAAGTCTGTGTCTGTCAGCGAGTCCCAAACAGGAGAAATAAAGACAAAGTGAAGAGAGGTGGAGGTGTGCAGAGGTGGAGGTGTGCAGAGGTGGAGGTGTGCAGAGGTGGAGGTGTGCGGAGGTGGAGGTGTGCAGAGGTGGAGGTGTGCGGAGGTGGAGGTGTGCGGAGGTGGAGGTGTGCAGAGGTGGAGGTGTGCAGAGGTGGAGGTGTGCAGAGGTGGAGGTGTGCAGAGGTGGAGGTGTGCAGAGGTGGAGGTGTGCAGAGGTGGAGGTGTGCAGAGGTGGAGGTGTGCAGAGGTGGAGGTGTGCAGAGGTGGAGGTGTGCAGAGGTGGAGGTGTGCGGAGGTGGAGGTGTGCAGAGGTGGAGGTGTGCGGAGGTGGAGGTGTGCGGAGGTGGAGGTGTGCGGAGGTGGAGGTGTGCGGAGGTGGAGGTGGCTCAGACTTACATGGTGGACAGGGAGTGGAGGGTGGAGAAGGCTCCGGGGGCGATGCTGCCGATCCGGTTGTCGTAGAGGGAGAGCAGCCGCACCGAGCTCAGACCTGTGAAGGTAGCGTTGTCGATGCAGCTGATCTGGTTGCTGCGCAGCATGCTGGAAACACACGACATCATTTTAGTGCCTATCCACCCCCCATCAGCCACTGTAGCACGTTTAACGCTTTAAGATCGGTCCTGAAACCTGCACTGTTCCATGAGCACCCAGAGGAACAGCAGGTGTTGGCCAAGAGCTCTACTGCTCAGGTAGAACCAGAACCAGAACCCACAGAACCCACAGAACCCACAGAACCCATGAATACCTGCAGAATGATGAAGAACTGGTCCGGATGCAAACCAGTCCAGGAACATCTTCCTAACCCGACCTCAGGGATCTCACCATCAGAGCCTCTGAGGTAAGACGGTACTGATCTTAACACTTAGAGTGAAGTTATGGAATAGTTTAAAGCCGTGTTTAAAGCAGAGTGTGAACATAAATTTGTTTAAGAGAAGGTACAAAAAATTACTTTTGGATAAATATGTAGACGAGGAAAGATAAAAAACAGGTAGATTAATATGGAAGAGTGAATGTAATTAGTTAAATGAGCAACTTAGGTCACTTGAATCATTAGGGATGGGAAACTTAAAAGTTTATACTTCGTCCCATTCCTTTTCGAACAATTTATTATGTTTTATGTATTCATTGTGTTGTGTTGTATTTACACATCTTATATTGTTTTGTTGTTTGAATAAACTGAACTGAACTGAACACTACTTTTCAGCATAAAGAGTCATAGTTTTATAATTCAGAACCATAAAAAGCTTTAAAATGACCATGACTAGTGTAATCATGGATTAATTCAGATTAATTAATTAAGTGTTTTATCCTACAGATTAGCTAGTTTGGCCGTTTACATCCTCGCTCCCTCAGCCAATGAGAGAAAAGGAGCTCCTCTTCTCTCATTGGCTGAGCAACATTCCAACTCCTCTTCTGATTGGTTGATGATTTGGGGCTCAGGGCTGCAGCTGAGCGAGATGAAGACCTGAAAAAGGATCAGGAGGTTCTGCCTAACGGAACCAGAACAGCCTGAGGACCCGGTCCGGTTCTCATCTGTCCTCAGTTGACTCTAAGAGAGACACGAGTGTTTTTCCCTCCACCAAACCTTCCTCTCACATTAAAGTCTGGTATTTAACTTTAAAGTAGTTCACTGGCTCCTATCTTTAAACCCCAGACAGGCAGAGCTCAGAAACTTTAACCAGCTGAGATAAAACATGAAAATCTCTCTCTGAGTAGATTTCATGTTTAACTGATGTTGGGTTTTTGTTTCTTTGATTAATTAATCGTTAGAGAGATTTTCACTTTATTGTAATAAAGTGTAAATATCATACCTGGTTAAATGTGGTTTTTATTAAATTGTTCTTATTTTTGATAAAACACACGAGATCTCCTCCTCCAGTCTGTCAGATGTGCGATAAAGCTGCTTCCTGATTGGATAAAGGATTTTTCAGTAGAAACCAGGACGATCAGGAGAATAATTAATTTCTGAAACTTTCTGATTTAGCTCAGGCTGTTAAAGCGAACCTTTAAATCCAAGAAGATTCTAATAATAAGAGGAAATATTTGATGAAAACAAGCGGCGCTCCATGATGTCACGGCTAAAGAGGAGGGAGTAAATCCAAAGCAGCCCCCGCTGGACGGCCGTCACCGGCTTTAATACGACATTAGCTCCTGACATGCAGCCATGTGGGACCATAAGTGAGTTAGTTAGCATTAGCCATCTCTGGGACACGCTAACCAGGTTAGTGTGGCTATTACTGGAGCAGCAGCCTCATAACACAATACAGAGACAGCCATGATGCCATTAGAGAGTCATTAGTCCGCATATATGTACATGATAGCATTACAGAGTCATTAGAGAGCACACACCATTCTTCCTCCGTCCCACCAGCCCTAATTGGACACTCCCCTTTTTGTGGATGGAGACATGGAGACGTGTCCCCTCGTTAGGCTGATTTCTGACTGGCTGAAAACTCTCTCTGGTCGGGTCGACGTGGAGCGCCGAGTCCCAGGACAGAGTCTGCAGACACCGGGTCCACAGCGAGAACCGAGCTGATGCTGCTCACCAGGAAGCTGGGGGGGTGGGGGGCTCCGCTGGCCTCTTTAGAGTTCGTAATTACCTCCTGGTGAGAAATACTCCTACATGAAAGCAGCCTTCAGATTTTTATATCACTACATTAAAACTATGGGGGACACTAATATCTAACCACGTATACAGTTTGATAACAGAAACACAAACATGTGTTCACTCAGATTAGGAGCTTCGTTAAGCTGCACAGATAACTAATTAATTCATTAATTAAGACTTTGATTTAATGCTGAAACCAACAGGAATTAAATAAATCTAAATCTAAATTACAAGGATAACTTTAGCAAATATTCGGCATAAAAACATATGTGTTTAACTTCAGGGCTTCATAAGTAGAAAAGACTCAATATTGCGCTGCAATGTATCGTGGGTCTTGTAGTTCTATCAAGCTGAATAAAACTTGACAGAGTGCAACATATGAAATGAATAAATGAGAAAGAAAGCAGGTGGAAGAGGAAACCAAGACGCAAAGCTGTTTTATTTAAATGTATTTAAAACTTTTAAAGCCTAAAAAAGTAAACATTAAGATTTTCCGACGCTGCAGATATGCTGACGCTGAACGCAGCTTCACTTTATGCCACCGTTTCTTCCACTCTCTCTAATACCAGAACTGGGTTTATTAACTTGCATCTTTTCCATTTGCAGCCGCCCCATATGATCCAGAAAGCACAGCCAGTTCTTCCAATAAAATGTACAAATAAATTACCATGGCTTGCAGGGAAAGTCCCCGCTTTGATGCTGAAAGCAGATCTGCTGCATGAAGCCAGAGCAATAACACTCACAGGGTCTTCAGGCCGCTCAGGCCTCTGAACATGCGTCCCTGCAGCCCCGTCAGCTTGTTCCCGGTCAGCAGCAGCTCCAACACGCCGGCCGCGCCGTCAAACGCGCCTTCACGGATGTCTCTCAGCTTGTTGTTGCTCAGGTTGCTGCAGGAAAGACCAAAACACGCCATTCAGCTGGTTTTACTGCACCTGTTTGCCGTAGATTCAGCAAATCAAGTTGTTCTGGTAAACTGCAGCACCAGATGCGATCCCACCAAACAGTTTGACTGCAGCAATTAATCCCGTCCCTTCAGCTAATTAATGTAAGCTCAATTATCTCACTGTTGTATCTTTCCTCTTACAGGAGGCCGTGCGATAACACAGGAAGCCGCCAGCGTTGCTGACACAGCAAACGTGCAGATAAAGTGAAGAAAGGGTCAGAAATGAGGGGAAGTGGCTGCAGTGTGTCCTCACGGTGCTGGGAGAGACAATAAGCTCAGACGATAGCCATCAGCAGGGAGGCTGCACCGTGGTCTTCCTCTTATCAGACCATAGGAAGATCGGGAGAAGAGCGGACAATTTAAAAAGTTAAGAAAAGAATAAAAAATGACGGCAGACAAATATGAAGTCAAATGTATTAAAGCAGAGCAAACAGCAGGGAGGCTGAGAGGAGAGGGGAGGAAATGGAAATGAGAGCAAGACAATCTATATTGTCAGTGATGCTGCTAGATGGTTAGCAATTTCCTCTCCAATAAATCAAACACTCGTCTCCTTCTTTCTCTATCTGTTTCTGCCCCCCCCCCCAACACACACCTAGCTGCACACAATCTGCAGATAAGACCCGACTGCAAATCTGAACTGAAGGTCCATCTTCTATTTCCATTTAATATTTGCTTCATCCAAACCTTTTATTTGAGCTTCTCTCAGTCTCTCTGTTCCTGCAGCTCTTCCTCCTCCAAGCCTCTGATAAATTAGAACCTTTTTCTTTCTACACCACCGTTTTCTCTGATTCTTATTCTCACTTCAGCGATCCCTTTATTTCTTATTTCATTTTTAAACTCTACCTCCTCTTTCCAATCAAGATATCATCCCTTCATGTTGCTGCTTGGTTCCTTTGCCAATTAGTGGAAGATGGAAATATGGCTCTGTACATAAATAAACCCACCGCCTGAACTTTTTCACATCTGGTCCCGAAACAGAAACTTCAAAGTCTTTTATTGGGATTTTATGTAACAAAACAGCACTAAACTTGATGTTTTTAACCTGCTGTAAACTTTATCTCTATCCCTTCCTTTAAAGCTCAACCAGTCCCATAAAACAGGCTGGTTGAGATCAGGATGGGATAAAATGTGAAAAGGTTCAAGGCACAGAAATACACTTAATGCATAAAGAGCTTAATGTGTTTGAAGACAAAGACAAAGACTTTAATAAAAAGAAAAAGATGAAAAGCATTTCTACTTTGGAATAAACATACATTTTTTTCAAGTTGGGCAGCTTCTTAAAAGTCCCAGCAGCTTCCAGGATGGTAATTTCGTTGTCGTTTAACCGCCTGCAGAGAAAAGGGCAGAGAGGGAAAGTTAGATTTCCATTTCTCATGAAACTAACTGCTTTACATGCACCAAGGATCACAATAGAAACACGGCGAGGAAGAAGGCAGCGAGGAGGGGTCTGAACTATGATGCAGCAAAAAACAAAAGAACGATGAAGAAATAAAAATCTGGAGGCAGAGGAGGAGGAGAGGAGAAGAGCAATGAATCTTTTCTATGTAGTCATCAATACCCACTTTGCCCTGAGCCCAGAAAAAACAGTTGGGGAGATAGGAAGCCAGACATCTGCTTTATTGAGGTAATTTGTACTAAAAAGGTGCTGCTAAAAGGATGCACGGCGTGCATGTGTGTGTGTGCACGCTGCAGAAACTACACAGGACGAGAGTGAAAGCTCAGCTCAGGGGGACACTTTCTAATGAGATCCGTGGCATTAAAACATGGACCAACCTGGATGAAGTAAAACAGAAATAATTTATTGCACAGTCTGAAGTAGCTTGGTGATTGTGTGAAAATGATACTGCTCTCCCTGCTGCGCTTTATTTGCATATTTTAAATGGAGGGAGTGGGAATCTGATTAGTTTACCATCAGATCTGCAGCCGATGAAGAGCAGCAGCTTCAGCTGAATCCTTTCTGTGGCTGAAAGAGTCACTGAGACCACCAGCTCCTCTGATTTAGCCTGATGAGGGTTCAGTAAGCTGCATGCATGTTCCTGCATGCTAGTGTGTGCCGGCGCCTCCAAAGGCTGGACAGTTGGTGTTCTTAGGAGGATGCTGAATTAAAAGCAGGTTAATGATCTGCGGATGGCTGAACATGTGGAGCACACGTTAAGAGTCAGTGTTTTACCTGCAGCGTCAGTGAGAAATTCAGAGTGAAGCCAACTGAGGGTCAGAACCCAAGCTGTCATCTTCAATACAAAACTGTTTATTCTAAGTAAAAGCACTTTATTCAGCTTTTGGTGAGGAATGATCATGCAGACGGTTAAATTAGGGTTTTCTACTGAGAAGTATGGGCCAGTCCAGACCACCTAAAGGCCAGATCTGACACAGGAGCCGTAAAACATCCAGGTCTGCTCTACATCCCATAGAATTCCAAACTTTCTGAGCAATAGTGATGAATACATTTACACTCTAGCTCTTTTAAATTAAACATTTGTTTTTCCTTTGTCACCAT
Organism: Fundulus heteroclitus; assembly: GCF_011125445.2. Classification (NCBI taxonomy): domain Eukaryota; kingdom Metazoa; phylum Chordata; class Actinopteri; order Cyprinodontiformes; family Fundulidae; genus Fundulus; species Fundulus heteroclitus. The sequence goes on from NC_046383.1 coordinate 15,775,215, forward strand.
TTCCCCAGATAACGCGCATGTTGGAGCACATTGTTAGTTTAATCTCCAAAACTAAAGAATCAAGAATCATCATTGTTGTTATGTAACCGTAATGAAAGGCTGGGGAGACGCTGGTTCAGAATTCACATATAAAACAGACAAAATCAGAGAAGCTAAAAGCGTGTAAATAGTCCTTAGCATCTAATAAGATGTTCTAAAGGTTCTGATTCTAAGGAATTCAAGCAGAGATAACATTAAGTGATCAAATGAACCCACATTACAAACCCAGAACATTTTGTTGCAGAGTCAGAACCACTTCCAGTCGGTTAACATGATCAGAAGCAGGATAGATAACATGCAGAACATGTTTCATTCCCTTAAGCAACGGTTTTTCAGCTTGAGTTGCTTTTTACTCTATTAATGGCCAATTATACTTATATTTAAGACACATAAAAGCGATAAATACTCAAGCTCTGAAATAAAAACAAGTAATATTTGTTATTTCTGCCAAAATCCCATAAGGAGCTTTTGTTGTCCCGCCTCTTCTGTGGCAGACGGCGTCCTGAGCTGCTTCACTGTGGAGCTTTTAAACCCTTGCTACTAAAACACGGACTGGTTATGTGGAGAAAAGTGAGACTTGCACAGCTAGCATGGCTAGCTAAAGTTCTCTGGAGACACGGGGAGGAACACATGCTGGTCAGAAGTGGAGCAGAAACCCGACAGACTACATTTTTATGCTACAGCTCTCAGATGAGCACAGCTGCCTTGCATCAAGGAGGTCCTGGGTTCAAATCCCAGCCTGGGTTGTTTTTGCATGGAGGCTGCATGTTCTCCCTGTGCATGCGTGGTTGTCTCTGGGTACTCCAGCTTCCTGCCGCAGTCCAGAAACATGACCGTTAGGCTAGTTGGTTTCTAAAGTGCTGTTAGCGCTGAGTGTGTGCTTATCTGTCCTGTGTGTCTCTTTGTTGCCATGGCCACCTGTTCAGGCCTCTTGTCCAATGCCTGCCAGAGATAGGCATCAGCCTCCAAAAACCCCCCCCCCCCCCCCCACTGAAACCCACAAGCAGCAGCTCTCCCTGGTCTCAAAGAGTGGGTTTTACAGACTTAGCAGTATTCCTAATGTGATTTATCTGCTTCTCCCTTCACCATTCTTCAGTGGAAAATGAATGATCTATGGAGCCTATTCAGTATTCTAGTATGTGACCCTTTAGCAGACATCATGATGGCTCCTCAGGGACTTGGAGGGAGATGGAAAAGACTGCTAAGATGCATTTTTGTCCGAGAGCGGAAAATGAGAAGTGACGTTGGTGATAGTGCACTGACAAAGCAGAGAGGGCCTCTGAGTGCTGCAGATCTGCATCGATGCATCTATAAGTGTAAATAAGCCTACAGGCTTTCATTAGCGGATGTTGAGGCCGATAAGATTTAATGTAGATGTGAAGAGGTTTGGTGCAAATAGGGAACGGTTTTAAAAAGCCCACAGAGTATCTCTGCACAGTGTAAATTCAATGACTCACAGGTCGGTGGTGTGTTCGGGGATGTGTGCAGGTATGCGGGTCAGTTTGAGGTTGGAGCAGTCAACCACCGTGCCTTCACAGCGACATTTCTCTGGGCACACCAGGTCCTGGAAACAGTCTCCACTCAGGCGGCTGCGATAGTCCTCCTGACCTGCAGGGGCAGAGCGACAGTGGAGGACACAGAAACACAGAGTCACACGTAAGATGGGAGGGAGAGTGAAAAGTAAAGGTTTAAACCCAGTAAAAGGTTAAATGGAGATCAGTACGGAGAAAGGAAACAGAAAGTAGGCCTGGACGATAATTCAATAACGAGATATATCGATCAGTAGACGCGTGGTTCAGAAAAAAAAAAAAGGGGTCAGTAAAAAGTTCAATAGAATAACAGTTTTCCTTTCTTTAGCATTATAGCCAATCGTGTAGGTTAATACGACAGTCATTACATCCTCCCAACCAATCACAACGCAGACCCTGGAAGCTCCAGCACCAAGCTCCGCCCCCTTCAGAGTTCAGAGAGCACGTGTTATTATTATTTTTTTTTAAGACTTATAGTTTTGGTAAAAGTTGGTTAAAAAAAGCGTTGAGTTTGAATTCAGTGTTCGTTATCTTAAAATACGTCAGGAAGCAACAACAACATAAAATGGTCAGAGCTGCACTTAAGCTATATATATATATATATATATATATATATATATATATATATATATATATATATATATACTGTCCTGAATCGACATCGATCAGTATAATTTATATTTTATCGATATGTTTTTTTTCTGTATCGTCCAGCCCTAACAGACAGTGATTAAATAAAACACTATACTGAGAAGAAAGCTGTGAGCTTTGATGCATAATTATTCTCTGGTGTAAAAAAAGTCAATACAAAACATCCATAAACTTTAAATTAAATAAGACTTTTAGATCTAGGCTGCATTTAATTCTTCTTTGAGCAGAAAACACGTTTCCAGGAGGGCTCATCCTGCACGGCCAGGCGGATCTCCAGAATCATCCTGCAGAGAAATGAGCGTAAAGCCCGCATGTTTCTGTTGAGCAGAGGAATGCAGGCAGCAACGCTGGCCTGAGCCTGTGGAGGAGACCTGCTTAGCATCATGCTGCCCATCTACCAGTCAGGTCATGCATGGGTTCACATCTTACTTCCTGGCTGGATTGTTGTCCTGCAGAACATGCAGAGAGCAACATGACCTGCCTTTACACATCAAAACAGGTGATGGCGCTATGCTGAGACACAAAGAGGCAGAGAGGGTGAGGAAAGCAGCAGTACATAGGAAGTCAGACTGCAAGCTGGCAGAAACATGCAAAGAAACAGATAATTCCTCATTTTAAAACAATTTATGGGGACAAAAAAGCCGTCAACACATTTGAAACGAAAATCTCCACCTGCATCCAACACTGGGAAGGAATACGGTAGCCGTCACCACTGAAACTTCAAATTCAGAATATTTCACATCAGATCATGCATGTGCAACAAAGATCCACCTAAACCTTTCCATAGTCGTGTCCTACGCCGCGCACAGAGAGGCGTCAGCGTGCTTAACCCCTAGGATTGCTCCGAGGCGTGCGATTGGCTGGGAGAGGCATGTAGGTGTGTGCGGGGCGGTCCCTGGCGCTTGACGGAACCATGTGAGGTCACAATAGGCGGGGCCACATGGTTAGATCAAGCACAAGAGACAGCTGCACGAACCAATCAGAATGAAGGTCCACACAGGAGGAAGGCAGGTTGACAGAGAGCTGCACCAGTCAGTCGGGGGGGTGGGGGTGGGGGGGGGGGGGGGTCCACACAGGACAGGAGAAGCGACAGAAGCTGCAGGTCCAAACAGGAAGGAGGCGGGGATGTAGACAGGAAGAGCTGAAGCAAAGACCAGCCTGACCAGGAGCCGTTTACCTCCATCAGGGTGTGGGCGGGGCTGTGGGCGGGGCTATGAGCGGAGCTGTGGGCGGAGCTATGAGCAGAGCTGTGGGCGGGGCTATGGGCGGGGCTGTGAACAGAGCTGTAGGAGGGGCTGTGGGCGGGGCTATGAGCGGAGCTGTGGGCGGGTCTATGAGCAGAGCTGTGGGAGGGGCTGTGGGCTGGGTTGTGGGCGGGGCTATGAGCGAAGCTGTGGGAGGGGCTATGGGCGGGGCTGTAGGCTGGGTTGTGGGCGGGGCTATGAGCGAAGCTGTGGGAGGGGCTATGGGCGGGGCTGTGGGCGGAGCTGTGGGCGGGGCTATGAGCGGAGCTGTGGACGGGGCTGTGGGCGGGGCTATGAGCAGAGCTGTGGGCGGGGCTATGAGCGGAGCTGTGGGCGGGACTGTGGTCTGGGCTGTGGGCGGGGCTATGAGCAGAGCTGTGGGCGGGGCTATGGGCGGGGCTATGGGCGGGCCAGAAAGCTCCCTTTGGTCATGTGTTAAAACGTGAGGAGGCTTTGGAACGCAGAGGATTAACAACCTGGACAACGGTGATCTGACAGGAGGAGCTAAATACGCTGTGATGAAGATGGAGGTGGTGTTGTGCGTAGATGTGTTAGCGAATGACTAAAGGAGTGAAATCTGAGCCCAGCTCCTCCTGCTGGGAACAAACAGGCTGGTTTCTTAGAAGTGACCCTCCTGCTGGAGCCAGGCAGGAACTCACAGCCTGACAGAAACAATGTTTCTTAAACGTTCAGTTTCATGTTGGATGATTCTAGAAATGATTTATTCTGCTGGCTTTAGGTTAGGAACACGGAGAGCCTCTCAGCTGGCTTCCTAAACTTTTCCACTTTGGGTCATGTTACGACCACAAGCCTCAGCCAAACAGAGAACGCTCCGAATTATGAGTGACGCCTGAGCTTCACAATGCGTTTGGGTTTTTACCGACACATTTAGAAAGTTACTAAGCAAAGCTGGCAATTTAGTCAGGAAATACCAGCTTTGGACTTCTTTACTGGGCCTTCTCAGTAAAACAGGTCCAGCTCAGTCCAATCAGAACATCTGCTGATTCAGGTCTGGGCTTTGACTAGGCCATCCTAACACATCAATCTGCTTAGACCTGAACCAGGGATGTCCAAATCAGAATTACTCCTGGGTCAATAGAATAAATAAGATATATAAAGTTAAACTGAAACTATAATATATATATTGTGATCTTTTGTAAACCTGTTCAACAATAAACTAAGCACGCAATATTTTAATTAAACGAATAAAAAAGTCTGATTTTATAAATTTTTGGCTGTAAAGGGCTGAGTAACGATCCAAAACTTATTTGTTATAGGTTAAATCTTTTCTTTTGGGCTCCACTCAGTGCAGTAAAACAGGATTTGTGTTTCTTTCTCTTTAAAAAAAACACTCCCTGTATTTAGCCAAGTTTAACAAATCAATTAAAATTAATCTGTAACACCTTTTCTGTGCTGGACGGCCAAATTTGGATCATTCTTGAAATGTAGTCGGGACACAAATGGCCTCAGAGCCACACTTTGGACATCCCTGATGTGAACCATCCCATAATATGTCTGTCTGCAGGTTCAGGGCGGTTCTCCTGCTGGGAGGAGAACCTCCAGCCAGTCTCAGGTTCTCCTCCTTTGCTCCTCCCCAGAGCATAACGCTGCCGTGTTTCATAATCCGGTGGGAGAATCCAGTCTGTGGCGGATACAAAGTCCTCGCTTTGCACACCTTTACCTGTAGAAATGTTTTAAACCCAACCCCCCCCCCCCCCCCCCCCCCCATTGTTCTGCACCACTTTGGCCTGAAACAGGAAGTGACAGAAGTGAGGAGGATCCTGAGGAGCAGAGCTGCTGTCTGAGTGTTTCTCACCTGTGCACCTGAACTTCTTGCCTTTCACCTGGCTGATGCGCTTGTTAGCCAGCCTCCTGGGGTGGCTGCAGCGGGCGCCGCTCGTCTCGATGGGGTTGTCGAACAGGTAGTCAGCCAGCCACTTCAGGTGGCAGTCGCACATAAAGGGGTTCTGGGCCAGGTGGCTGGGAGGAGGAGGAGAACACATGAGTTTAGACCCACTCTGCAGCTGTTACAGTGTGTAAAAGGTTCTTAGAACATCTGCTGTGGAATAAATGTGTCTGTGACGGACTAAAGGAACCAGGAGGAAGGTGGACATCAGGCAGCAATAAATCTGCAGCAGCATTTTCCACCAGGAGGAGGAAGAAAAGGCGTTCTGGGGGTTCTTCATGTTCTCTCCACTGGAGGATCATGTTGGCCAACAGGACGGTTGGTACTGAGGCTGCCACTAACGGCTGCATGATATTAAATATTAAACCGCTGTGGATAAATGTGGAGACCCAGAGGGAACCAGCCATGAGGACGTAGCTCACTCATAATCAGAGCATATTTAACATTTATATTTAACCTGAAATGATCGTTAACTATTCCCTCCTGCTGTGATGTCTCTGGTCTCAGTGATCCGCTGCAGACCCACCGAACATCTGCTGACGCTGCGCTCCTCACGGCCGCCGTCTGTCTCTAACCTTACCTTCAGCGCCTGCAGACATGAGGGGGCGGTGGTGGAGGCGAGGGAGGCGGTACTTACAGGGTCTTTATGGAGCGCAGGGGGGCGAAGAGGCCTTTGCTGATGGTCTGCAGCTTGTTGTCGTACAGCGACAGCAGGTTCAGGTTGTGCAGGTCCTGGAAGGTGTTCACTCTCAGACAGTTGATCTTGTTGGCGTTCAGCAATCTGCAACACACACACCAACCAGGCATAACATTATGACCATGTTCCTCATATTATGACGCTCTCCCCCCATAACAGAGCCCCCAGAACCCAGAAGGTCCACTGTGGAAGTGAAGGAGGCGTTTGAAGAAAATTTGGATCAACGTGAAGCAGAACCAGAACCGGTGTCAGGTAGGATGAATGGATTAGACGTTCCTCTTAGTGCTCAGGTGTTCTGTTCAGGTTCTACAGGTTCTCTGAGAATGGACCACGTTCAGAACTTCATGTATTCATCAGATGATCTGAACACAGAACCGGTCCTAAAGGACAGCCTGTGGGACCAGGTGTGCATGCAAAGCCGTGTTCTGCCTGCAGCTCCATTAAATATAGATATTAATGATGTCATGTTTGATGACATCATCGCTGGTTTCCTCTCCAACTTCCTGCTTCTGCCGTCCATCGTCCATCAGGCCACGCCCTCTTCCCTCCCCATGCATCGTGCACCATGTGACCGTCTGCGGGTCACTTCCACTCTTTGCTCCGCTGCCCTGCAGGACGGAGAGGCCCAGATCATCAGCTGCTCCTGCAGCGGACTGCGGCATTCGCTGCGACCGTGTGCCACATGCGGCAGTAAGAGAGCTGCAGGATGAGATGTTACTGAAGCAGCGCCGCAGCTGGAGAACAGGAACCGGTGGGAACCGACGGATCCCACTTCCTGTCACGCCTTCCTCTGCTGAAGGGCAGACAGAGGACCGCTGACATCATCTGTGGTGCAGCAGGGAGGACGGCTGAGACGGCACCGCAGCCACACCTGTCTGAACGGCACCGCCTGGAGAACCACCCACTCTACTTCGGTTCTGTCCTTCAGCCGGCCAGTCTGCTCCCGGGCCTGGAGCAGAACCGGGGTCTCTACCAGACGGCATTAAATGTCAACGTTTTTAACAGAACCCACAGAACCCACAACAGTATTCAGGTCCATTAAACCTTTTCACTTTTATTTTACATCAGAACCACTGTGAAGCAGAATTAAATTATCATTTTTGACATATAAAAATCTGAAAAGTGTGGCGTGCATTTGTATCCAGCCCTCCAACCAAGGCAGTACTTTGTAGAACCTCCAGGTCCAGCTGCATACTGTCTGTTTGTTCTCAGTCAGACTGGATGGAGAACATCTGGGAGCATCAGTGTTCTTCTCAGACGGCTTTAGGTCTGGACTTTGACTAGGCTGTTCTAGCACAACGCTCTATTTATCTTCTAAGCTAGTCTTCTACAAGAACGTTATGGACAACTCTCTTCTTCAGACTGTCATACATCAACAGAGTGTCTGCAGTCAGAGGGTTCTTCAGAACCGCTGTGATACGGACCTCTACAGGAGATGTGTCCTGGCCACAGACCACAGACATCTACAGCAACGCAATGGAGAAACTTGGATAATATCATGAAGAGCAGCATTTATTTTCCCTTTGGGATAGATAAAGGATTTTTAACTAAATAGAACAGATGGGAACACTTTTCAGACGCTCATTAAAATAATAAAGATCTTGCATAATTTTACTTCCATCTTACAGTTACTTTGTCTTGTTCTGTCAAGCAAAATCCCTGTAAAATCTATTGTAGTTTGAGGCTAGAACAAGACGAGGCTCATGGAAGTTCAGGGGGTGTGAATACTTTGGCAAGCCTCTGTAATTAAACCCATCCAGTCAAAGATCTAAGCGGGGATGCAAATGGCTCCAGCATCACCTTCAGGCCCATCTGAACCTGTGGCAGAACCAATTGGACCTCCCGGCCGCCACGGCTGTTCTTGATCTAAGATTTCATGGTGTAAGCATTACGGACAGATTTAAGGAAGGTGTTGCTCAAATGTTGAAGCAACGACCTGTTAACACCGTTATCTGTTCTCATGCTTCGCTATGCAGACGCTCTGTCTGCACCGATGAAGGTGTGCCCACCTCGGCATGCCAGATGCTGCGAGCGCCTGCAGAGGCAGAGCAGCTCATCCTATTTTCTGAATGCAGCAGCTTATTCTAGTCCACTATATAAACTATTTTGTATTAAATTTCTTCCCCACATATTCAGAAAATCATGGTTAGGTGCACACACATTTTGCTGATTTGATCACCTCCTCTGTTGTTTTAAAGCAACATCTGTCATAGTTTTCTGAGGATAAACACTCACAGCAGCTGCAGGGAGGCCAGTCCATCAAATATTCCTTTAGGCAGCTCAGCGATCTTATTGCCATACAGCACCCTGCGAGGGACAAACAACATCCTGGGTCAGTTTACAGAGCAGACGTGTCAACATGGATGTTCTCAGGTCATTAATGACTCCACGTATCTAGACCATGCAGCCATGCAGCCAGAGATGACGGCTGTGGATGAGGGGAGAACATCAGCTGGTGAAAGTGAAGAAGAACCGAAGCGGTTAAGGTTGTTAACTGTTTGCATGTGAGATTTAACTCTCGCGTTATTTGGACATTTTAGCATTGAGTTAAAGCCAGATATTTACACACGCTTTTTTCCCCTTTCTGACATAAAATCAGATTAAACCTTTCCTGATTAACAAAGTCATTTCTCTTTGTGAAATTTCCCAATAACGAGGTTAAAAAAGCTCATCAGAGACTATATTCCTCTATGGTCCTCCTGGAGAACATTTACCTGTCTTGATGTCGCAACAGGAACCGCAAACCTGAAAGACTTTAGACCCCCTTTTCCCCGGCTCCCCTCCTGCAGATGGTCCAGGTCTCTAAAGACACGCCCTGCTGCACGATGTGAGCAACATGAACACACATGAACTCAGGGACAAGGACCTTAGCTGTTGCAGACATGTCCTCTGGTATAAAGAACATTGCTAGATTTGAAGGAACTAGGGGGGCCCTAGAAGGTAGGGGGGTGGCAGCATCATGCTGTGGGGCTGATTTCCTGCAGGAGGGACTGGTGCGCTTCACAAAATACATGGCTTCACGGGGAAAGGACATTATGTGGAAATATTGAGGCAACATCTCAAGACATCAGCCAGAAAGTTAAAGCTATTTGTTACCAAATTAGTCACAAAGTGGCTGAAAGCCAACAGTCGTTGTTTTGGAGCGACCGTCACTAAGTCCAGATTTAGGTTCAGCAAATAGAAACACTGATCCATCCTGACTTATCTGAAACAGGAAAGGTTTTCTCTGATTTAACATCAGTGAGGAAACAAAGGTTGTGTCTTTTTATACAGTGGATGTAAATATCTGGTCCTCTTCCTCATACAGCGGAGAACACAAGCCTTTGCTTCATCGCTGTTCAATAATGCAGATGTTTTGCCTCTCAGTGACGCTCCAGCAGCACAGGTGGCTTGATGCGTGCAGCTGAGTTCACCTTGTCTGGCTTTTCTTGTCTGTGTCACTTCTAGGCTGAGTGCGGATTCAAATTAAGCTGCCTGTCATGTTCTTATTGCGTTCAGGGATGCAAACAGCGACGATTCTCAGCGACACACTCGGCACAAGCGCTCAATCTGCTGCGTTTCCTTCCCCGTGTCAACATCGGCTGCAGAAAGACGTTTATTTGCCAACGTCTGAAAGTATTCTCCTGCCTGAATGTGCTTGTTGTGATGTCTGTGTGTGGAGCGGCGTACTTACAGCGAGGTGAGCGAGCGCAGTCCGCTGAAAGCATCCGCAGCAATGTCGGAAATCTGGTTCTTACTCAAGTCACTGGGGAGAGAATGAGATTACTGTAATACTCAGTAATGGGGTTCATTCTGCCTGAATGTCCTCGAGCTGTCTGACAAACGATCAAGTCAGAATACATCAGCCGAGGTCAGGGAAAGAGGACAAGTCTGGAGTAAAAACACAGGGTGAGAGTAAATGAGGCAGCGGGAGAGAGGGCGATGGATGTAGAGAGTCCAGGACAGAGGAACCAGGGCAAGCTGAGGTGTATTAAACTCTATATAATACTCTATATACTCTATCCGTCATATTATTAAGCTCTGCTGAAACTCCATCTGTGTCTCCTTTGGGCAAATCCACAGAGAAACAAAGTCAAGCATCAACTTGTTCATCATTTATATGTGATTGGATGGGAACGTTATCACACGGTTTGCTTCATTCATCCACCGTCTATAGCTGCGTATCCTTTTAAGGTCACAGGGTGGGGGGGCATGAGGACGGCTACACCCTGGACAACTCGCCAGTCCTCACAGGACAGAAAGATCCCCAGCTGGGATTCAAACCCAGGACCTTCTTGCTGCAAGGCAGCAGTGTTACCAGCAGCCCCGCCGTGCAGCCTGCTTCACGCAGGGAGCCTTAGAGGCGACTCTGGGTTCCTACATGGTTCCCAGGTCAGAACTCTGAGTTCTTTGTAGCCTGTTTTAGGATGTAAAGATAAAAGCTCAACAGATGGATGAACAACATTTAGAAAATGGGAAATAAAGGGTTGTGTATAATCAGTAGTTCTATTTCTCCATCCTGCTCTAGCCATTTTGTTTTTATCGTACAGACAGCTTAAAGCAAATGGCTCCAGCATCACCTTCCTGGCCATCAGAATCAATTGGACCTCCCGGCCGCTACGGCTGTTCTTGATCTAAGATTTCATGGTGTAAGCATTAGGGACAGATTTAAGTAAGGTGTTGCTCTAATGTTGCAGCAACGACCTGTTAACAACGTTATCTGATCTCATGCTTCGCTATGCAGACGCTCTGTCTGCACCGATGAAGGTGCGCCCACCTCGGCATGCCAGATGCTGCGAGCACCTCCAGCGGCAGAGCAGCTCAACCTATTTTCTGAATGCAGCAGCAGAGTTTTTATATAGGCCACTATATAAACTGTATATTTTGTGTTAAATTTCTTCCCCACATATTCAGGAAATCATCGTTAGGTGCAGCAAGGAAACAGCAGATGATTGGCTGCTTCTTCTTGTTTTCAACACATTTTGCTGAAAATTCATGAGCACATGGTACATTTTACACCTTTCATTTCTATGCATGTTCAGACCCACATGTAGAACATCTTTAGATGCACCAACACATGGCAGCATAAGAAACAGCAGCTTTCATTCCTCAGGTGCTACTCACATTCTCTTCAGCTTCTTATAGGCTGAAAAGGCTCCTGGCGGGACGCTCTTGATCAGGTTCTGCTCCAAACGACTGCAGAAAGAAAGACGACACAGATTAGCACATTTAGGAAAAATCTTAATGGGTTCAACCTACATTGTAACATAAAACTAAGATTTTTGGGAGTAAAGCAGCTTTTGGTATTTGTCACGATAAGTTTCTCCTCTTCCTAATAAATGACGACCATTTCAAACCTGAACTTACTAGCCGGACGGTTCCAGTCAACGTCTAACCAGTTTCTCTACAGGGCGGTCAACTAGAAACGCTAACAGAGGAGAGCAATACCCCGTTTAGAGAATGATTTAACGAGGCATTAACCAGATAAACAGATGCTGGAGAAAGACGCCATTTTCATCCAGCAGTGAAAGAGAAATGTTTTCCCAGCCCTCTGGTGACGATTTGTTAAAAGCTTTAAAAGAAATCCATCTCTTACTGTAGAAGCAGAATCTCACAGTGAAAAGTGTGGAGAAATCCAAGCTTTCATTTCAGAACATTTATTCAGCAAAGACTGAATCCCATAATAATGAATAATTGGTATTTAAATAAGTGCTCGGTTCCCCTGACAATCCTTTTAAAATAAATGTAACTCAAGCTCTCTTCTACACACATTTTACTTTCTAACCAGTATTTGTTTCTCTGGGGTAGAAATATGATGTGACACAGAGGTCCACTTCTTTTAGCCACTGGCAGCAGGAACCGGGACTCTGGACGATCAGGAGAGACGCTGAGGAATGGTCAGAGTTTACAGGACTGATCTGTGGGAGCTGCAGCGATATCAGCATCTTCATCGTTATTTGTCTTCTGCATTTAACGCGTCCCTTAGGGAGCGTTCTCTGACCATCAGGGTGTCGGGTCTGAACCGGGGAACTTCCTGCTCTGACCACTAGGCCGCCACTCCCCCTTTAACTCCAGTTACGTTATTAAAAACTATTTTTCTTATCACTGGTATTTTTTCCAACCAGTTTTCCTACTTTTATCACTTTTAGATGAAGCTGCTGCAGTAAAAGACGCATTTAATGGTTTCCAGTGAGGCCAACAAACATGTCTGCATCTGAACCAAAGTCAGCCGCAAAATGACGTGTTAAACAGCAGCGCATCGTTACATATTAGTTTCCAGTAATAAATTTAAATCAGTATTTTTGTTTCAACGAATCCCTGAATGTCATCTGACTCCCTCCTGTGTTGAATCAGCCTGGCTGTGATGGCGAAGCCCTTCTGGGCTCCCAGACCTCAGCGGTTGAAGCTATTTACTGCACCTCTCTCGCACCCTGACGCTAGTTTTACTCCAGTATCGTGTGGGGAACCATGAGCCGACCCTAGTCTGGAAAAACATGAATCCATAAAGTCTTTGTCTCCTTTCTCCTCCAGCAGGACGAGAGAAGGTCGGCAGGAAATGGATTTAAAGGATGCAAAGGAGCAGGTAATGAAACGTTATAAAGGAGCTGAGGGGAGACGAGAGGATGGAGGGAGAGACGGGTTTGTGCTAAGAGGACAACAAAGGAGAAATTAAAGGAGTGAAAACGTGTAAACAACGGGGAGAGGAAAAATTAGAGAAGAGGAGGATGTGGTGAGGTCCCAAGGCCAGCCACAGGGTCAGCTGTCAGGATGATAAATGAAAACTAATCCAGCCCTCTGCTTTTCCTCATCCTCCTCTTCTTCCTCCATCTTCACTTCCCCTTTCAATCCCTCCTCCCTTCTTCCCCCTCCCATCTACCCGTCCATATCTGCCTCTCATAAGGCAGGTTTTAACCATTTCCATCAAGTATTAAATATAAATACTCTTTTCCAATTAAAAGTGCCGTAAACCTTTTTGACTGCAGGCGCCGTGTCCTGGTTCTGCCTCACAGTCTCTGCACTTCATTCAGCCAAGGACCCAAAGTAAACCAAGCGTGAATTAGTTCTGACAAAGACAATCTGCACACGCAACACCTTCCAAATGATGCTGAGGGACAGTTAAACAAGGTCAGAACAAGGACTCCCCCAGGATCAATGGCTGAGGCCGCCGTGTGAAGGGAACCTCTGAAGGCTTAGACGGTAAAACCCTCCCAGGTGAGCAGATTCTCTGGAGAACAGGTGAAACAGGAAGAGTTTGGCACACAGACACAGTAGCAGCTCCTTCAGCTACCTGGAGGTGTTCCCACCTGGAAAACTAAATCCAAACATTAGATATAAAAACTGGAACAACGTGCGGGGCTGCAGAGGAGCATGCACGCATGCATATCCACATCTGGCAGCAATCCCTCCCTCTGACATCCAGAGAGACGCCTTTGTCTCCATTAACCGACTGACAATACATCATCCTATTAAACTCTATTGTCTCTGGCTGCAGCAGCAACATTCATCACAATTGCTTCGATGCTAATTCTGAGGGTGTGTTGCTGCAAACTGCTGCTGGCAGCGTCGCTCCATGTGTACGACGCTGCGCATGTCGTGGAAAAAAAGCCCGTTTGGCTCTGGGCTCTGCAGGGGACGTGCTGCAGGGCCGGTGCAGAACAGCGCCGGACAACTGGCCCTTTAGTCGCAGAGCAATCAGGAAGCTGTCCTCTGCACAAACAGGCGGGCGACAGCGATCAATACGGATATTAGACGTGTCCCTCAGTGGGACGTGTGTGTGGCAGCACAAAGAGGGAAAGAGTCTGGATTCCAGGCGGTGGAGGAAGGTTCTGGGTTTCTGTGGCTCATTCTGGTAAATCTCAGTGAGTTATCGTTAATGACGTCATAAATGGACGCAGACAGTTTACAGCCATCGTTTTGTTCCACGCACATGAAGGACTCTGGGTTGGTGCCTGAACGCGTCTCTGAAAGCCGACGGTAATACGGCATTCATGCTGTCAGCAGCAGGTTCTATCAGGACCGACACATCCAGAAAGCAAAGCCTGTTGTTCTGGAATAACGCTGGAACCCGTCTGTGGTTCTCTCTGGACCGGCATTCAGCTGGTCCAGAACCCAGCAGCAGGCATGATGGGATCACTCCAGTTTAAGCCGCCATCCTGTTCGTTTTCCGTTTTATTTTAACACTCTTGTTTGCCTCCAGAGTCTGAAACGGTTCTTCAGCCTTTGATTTATCTAAACTGCCTCAGAAGACGACAGACAGAGAGGACGGAGGCTCCTGGACGCTGGTCCAGCCTTACTGCTCAGGGCGGGACTGCAGAGGCGTTTTATTTTGAATTAATTAATGGTGGAGCAGTTGGTAGCACTGCTGCCTTGCAGCAACAAGGTCCTGGGTTTGAATCCCAGCCAGTCTTTCTGCATGGAGTGTGCATGTTCTCCCTGTGCATGTGTGATTTCTCTCTGGGTACTCCTGCTTCATCTCAGCGTCCAACAGCACAACAGTTAATTGGTGTCTGCTAATTGCTCTTAGGTGTGTGCCACGACCCTGCTAGTACGAGCAGGTATAGAGAAGGGATGGATGACTAGTTCATTAACTTTTTATCTCTCATGCTAATAAATCCAGTGAAGAACTTTGATCAACTTGGTTGCTTTTAAATATGCAGCATAGATGAGATTGACGTGACTGGATGACAACCTTTCCTCATCATCGCTATATGTGACTCTTCTACCTCTTTAAATCAGAGTTTGACGTGTTCTCCACACATCTTTGCAAACTTCTGCTTCATCTTAGTTTCATTAATAATGTGGAATCACTGGTGCGTGTTTTTTTTTACACGCAAGCTTAGATTTGAATCCTCCCAGGAGCTGCTACAGGTCAGCTAATTCACTCAGAAATAACAGAGGTGTACTTTCTATTCACTGAGACCACACAGACTTTAAAGCTAAACTTTATTTTTGTCCACAGATGAACGGACACATTAGACCGGGTCCTCTCACTTTTGTACCATGTTAGCATATAAAAAGAAAGGCTGGAGTAATTGAGCAACGGCCCCTCTGCTCACGCAAACCGAGTACAGAATTTAAACCAACGAAGAAGAAAAGAAACGAGCTTAATGAGAAAAATGAGGAGAAAACTTTGGATTCAAAGCTGTAGAAGAATTTCTTATATTAGATGAGAGAGAAGCGGCTTCAATTTGAAATGTTTAGCAGTAAAAATCTCTGTATTAAATATTGATGGAGGTCTGCTGTGGAAGGTGGATGATGCGACAGAATCTCATGGCTTCAACCAGAGAGGAGACCTTAGAGGCGTTTAGATGGTGCATCAAAGCTGCCTTACATCTCCACGATGCCCTCAGGGAGGTTGGCGGGGATCTCCGTCAGGCCTTTACGACGGCAGTCCACAATGTTGTTGTTGCAGGAGCAGCTGGGAGGACACACGGCTACCTGAGGGGTGCAAGCCCTCGCCTCGGTCTGGGCCGGACCTGCAATCAGCAACGCACAGATATGAGATGAAAGAGTTCTGGTTCTGCTCAGGAACAGGCGAGGAGAGCCTTCCAGAGCCTGGAGCAGCATTTTGGCTTCCTGCTGAAGTCTGATTCCAGAACTTTTCATATTTCAGGATATTTCATCTGATTTTCTGCTGCCGGGGTTTATCGCCCCCGCAGAACGGACTTTAATCTCCGGTGATGGTTGCTGTGCTGTTTTAAAGCATTAAAACCTTTTGGGAAAACATGCAATCTCTTTGATATGAAAACAGAACTGAATCTTAATGCTACTTATTATTTAGCCAAAATATGCACATAAAATATGACCAGATATGAGCAGGAGGGGAGCAGAGACACAAAGAGACGGAGGGCTGGAGAAGGAACTGAATTAAAGGAAGAGGAGCTGAGAAGAGAGGGAGAACCACCAGATGTTCTGGTCCTACAGGGGTCCAAATCCCAGCTCCTTCCTGTCCAATCTCACAGAACCAACAGAAAAAAACTGTTTTACTTAAAACATCTTTTGCAATAAAGCCCTTGGATTTATTAAATTCTCTGCATGGATCTGCGTCAGGTTTGCCTGAGCTAGATCCCTGAGTCAAGCTGAAACGCTGAAACGCTTCTGCATGCTGGCAGGTTCTCCGCCCGCTGCAGGTTCTCCACCCGCTGCAGGTTCTCCGCCCGCTGCAGGTTCTCCACCCGCTGCAGGTTCTCCGCCCGCTGCAGGTTCTCCGCCCGCTGCAGGTTCTCCACCGGCTGCAGGTTCTCCGCCCGCTGCAGGTTCTCCGCCCGCTGCAGGTTCTCCGCCCGCTGCAGGTTCTCCGCCCGCTGCAGGTTCTCCGCCTTGCAGAGGAGCAGAACAGAGGCCAGAGGGCAGCAAACTTTGCGTCCTGGATGGACGGCCACTGGGTCTTCAGCCTGGTCTGCTTCCAGGTGGGACAACCAAGTGGAGACTTCCTGCAGCCGTTTCTATCCCACTACATTAACCTTATTTCTGCACCAGATTTACAAAGCAGATTGCAGTAAATACGTCCAGGAGCCAACCTGCTGAAATCCAGCACATGCAGCAATTTTTACCTTTTTATTACTGTTTTAATTAACAAAAAGGTCCAGATCCCGGCGGGCCGTTCTTCAAATCTTTAGAACCAGCATCTGACAGAAGGAACTAGAGTAAAGCCCCGAATTATTCACACCCACGGCAGATTTAGGTTCAGGGTTTGGTTGCTTTGTAATAATTATTGAGAAGGGTACAAATAATTTTTAATGTGCCATTTTTTAAATAAAATGTAAATATAAACAGATTTTTTGTGAACATTGTCCACTTTTACATTTTTATTTGCATTTCAGAGACAAATGAAAATAGTTTTAAATCTCACTCTGACCTCAGGGGTGTGAATAATTTTGGCCTTTACCGTGTGCTGAGCCTAAAATAAAAAGCTGTTATTTCAGTTAAAAACCTGTGAGATTATAAATGATGACATGCAGACTGTATAAATATGATATTAGTTGCAATTCAGAATACAATATGAACTTTTGAACATGATTATAGGATCATTTTGTGGAGGGATCCTCTTCACAGGGTTTATTTAGTTCTGGTTGATCATTTTTGTGAAGCATCTGTTGGAAACTGTTCTTACAATAAGGTTGAGATCCTAGATAATTTGTCGAGGACTTTCTGTAATGTTGTCATGAAGCTGCTTTCTCTCAGGACATAAATTAAAGGTGCATGGCCACGTTATTTGACTTTTTTTATTTACACATCAGTAGCTCACTCTGGTTGCATACAAAGTTTTTATGAAAGATTATCACGTCCTGCTTAGATGTTATTTTGGCATTTTACACTTTGTTTTTTCTAAATTTGTTAGTTAATAAAGCCTTTCCTGTTCATTTTTAATAATAAAGGAGGTACGAACTGAGCATGTGCAGCAGGGGTTAAAACAAGGAGGCGGCTAACGGCTATTAGCATCTCCCAGCATAACAATGAAGAAAGGTCCGAGATTTAATGAACAAAACTCAAAAAAATATGATTCCTGGAGGGAAAAGTCTGGAATGTCTCTGGGAATCCAGTCTGATCGTTGGTGTTCACTGATGCTAAAGCTGCAGAGGCTCAGATGTGACGCAGAGTTGACTGACATGAGTAAATGTTCTGATATGAGGTTCTTAAAGCTGCTGTAGATCGTTTTATTTAATTAATAATGTTGGTCTTCATCACTGCTGCTTTACTGTGAGGCGTTGCAGAGGGTCTGGCTCAGCCCGGCATTATTTACAAGTGATTTATTAATTAATCAAGTTATCATAGTTCTGCAATACTGCCACTAGATGGTGCCACATCTGTTTATATCTGTTCATCAGGTGGTGCTGGGGCTATTTATCCAAAGAAAGGACCATAAAACATTATCAGGATGGAGGCCTGGTGGCTTTAGCTTTATTTTGTCATGATCAAACGGGTTTTGGTCTTTTTTAAAGCATATAACGTGTATATATACCTTTAATGCTAGTTTTCAGCAGGTGGTGTTTTAGTCCTGCACAATCTGCATATGACAAACAGCTGTAGTTTTTGAGAAGGCAAAG
This sequence comes from Fundulus heteroclitus, assembly GCF_011125445.2. NCBI lineage: Eukaryota > Metazoa > Chordata > Actinopteri > Cyprinodontiformes > Fundulidae > Fundulus > Fundulus heteroclitus. The sequence goes on from NC_046383.1 coordinate 15,793,307, forward strand.
CCATGTGTGCTGGCCTTAATTTAGATAAATATTCCTTCTTATGCTGGGACTTTCCCCTGAAGGCGTGATAAAACTGTCTTAGCTCAGAGAGACACCGTTTGCTCAGCAACGATAATTTAGGGGCAGATCTGCTTCAGTGTCTTATTTCAGAATTAGAGGGACTCATAAACTCAGACTTACACACATTTAGTACCTTTTAAATGTCTTTATGAATGTGGCCCGTGAATTTCTAACCCAAAGCTTTATTACAAAAATCACCAACATTTTGTCAAATTACACATTTTAAATGAAATCAACAATTCAAACCAAAAATTAACGTGTTTTTTTCTTATCAACTCACCGTTACAGAGAAAATCCTTCTTCTGCACATCTGGGACGTTGAGGCCCCGCATCTGGGCCGGGGACATGCACTGGGTGAAGGGCGCCAGGCCCCGCCGGGCTCTGAGCCAATCAGAGAGCCAGGCCAGGTGACAGTCGCAGTGGAGGCCGTTGGAGTGCAGACGCCTGGGGAGAGACGGAGGAGGAGAGCTGGTATGATGCTGCACGCTGAAATCTGACACAAACAGGCAAAAATTAGGGAATCTGGACCTAAAATGGACGGCAACTGAAAACGGAAGCTTCATCTCTAAATTTGTTCCAGTTTTAATCATTTACCTGAAAGCTGTTTGTCACTCAGTCCAAATTCAGTTTGGTTTACACGCAAAGATGAAACATCAATAATTACTCTGAAAACTGTGATCTGCACCAGATTATCTCTGCGGTTTTAAAAAAAATTATTTTATTCCACCAGCGTACATCAACCATTTATAAACTCTAATCTGATGAAGACGATAAAACTGTGGCAACTACAGATAAACGGCAGTTTTTCTTAAATCAGAACCAACCATCTGATTGTTGTTATTTGTTTTTCTAATGAAAGTTCAGAGAACATAAGGAACTGGTGAAAATGGTAAAAACCTCTCCCTACAACGAACTGGTGCTGAGGTGATGAAGCTGAACCTCTTAACACGTCATTTAACTGGAGAAGCAGCTGAGAGCTGCAGCGTTGATTGAAATCCAAAACCAAGTAGCATTTCACTGTCAGGCTCCTCAAATTTAACGTGTTGCATCAATTAAAGGCGCTTCTGAACACAATGCATCAGGTGTTGCTGCAACGAGCCGAGCCTCTCCACAGGCTGCAGAGAGACGAGGAGGAGGAGGAAGAGGAGGAGGGGGGGCAGATGAACAGCAGAATGTCTTGTCAGCGTATTATGTGCCAGCCGGGATATCTGGCCTTTCAGAAGACAGGCCTCCCTTTGTAATAAAGCAGAGGACAAATCCTGTTATGGAGCAGAGATGGTCTCATTGATGCTAGCAGCGGGGGCAGAAGGATTTAATACTGCTCTGCTATTATAAATCCAGTTTATAGTCAAATCCCTGCCTAGAGATAGCCACATCCTGGCCCGCCCCCCGCTAAGCCTTAATTACAGACAAGTAGGATTAAAACCCTGGGCTGGGGGGGGGGGGGGGGGGGGGGGACCAGACGTCTCTGCTGTGGACGGCTGCAGGGTGATGCTGGTTTGTATCAGTTGTCAGAAATCACACACACACTGGATTCCTGCTCCTCAGTGACTGATCCAGAGAAACCTGCTGGACCAACAGCTTCATGTGACACTGTGAAATCAAACGATGCCTTTAAAAACACAGATGTTTGAATAAAATCTGAAATATCTCTGTGATAACCATAAAAAAACGTCGCCTTCAGAGGATCATCTCATCAGGAACCCAGAGTCCAGATGTTCTGCTTCTGACCTCTCAGGTTCTTCAGAGAACATCAGAGAACATCAGAGAATCATGGAGACCCAGCCAGACGGGTCAGGGAGGAGGTTCTGGTCCAGTTTCCAGCAGGATGGATCTATAGGGTCTATGTGTGTGTGTGGTGTGTGGGTGTGTGTGTGTGTGGTGTGTGGTGTGTGTGTGTGTGTGTGGTCATGTAATGGCCACATAATTACTCACAGCCCTGAAACAATAGAGCGGGCCTCTTGCCTCTTATTACGGCTCCATTACATGACGACAGGCAGGCTGCGGCTGTGTGAGCGCTCCTACCAGCAGCAGCTCATCCCGTCACCTCTCTGGTCCCGTTAGTCACGCCAGCCGCAGCGGCGCCACGTAACGCTCAAAAGACGCCGACGCTTTCTAACCCCGACCAGCAGAGACCTTCACCTTTAAAGGTGACGGCTGTGTTAGCGCAGAGCCACGCTGAGGCGGCTCCAGCCAGACTCTGATCTCAGAGAGCCGCACAAACACTGAGATAATCTGCTGAGGTGTCCAGACTGCAGCGGCTCGGTGTCGGGTCCGTTCAGAACCACCGTGCATCAGTTTAAATCATAACCTAGAAGCGGTTCTGGATGTGAGCCGTCTGCAGAAGGCGTCGGTGTGTCGGTGTGTGTGTGTGTGTGTGTGTGTGTGTGTGTGTGTGTCGGTGTGTGTGTGTGTGTGTGTCGGTGTGTGTGTGTGTGTGTGTCGGTGTGTGTGTGTGTGTGTGTGGTACTCACAGCGTCCGCAGCTTGGGCATGTGGTTGAAGCTAGACAGCGGGATGAGCGTGATGTTGTTGTTGTTGAGGGTGCTGCCAGGAAGAAGAGACAGAAACAGATATTTATCTGAACAACCTGAAACAAACCTGGTTCACATTTTAAACTATTGCCCGATT
>NC_046383.1:15796496-16025447 GCF_011125445.2 Fundulus heteroclitus
GAGAAAAGTGAGACTTGCACAGCTAGCATGCTAGCTAAAGTCTCTGGAGACACGGGGAGACCACATGCTGGTCAGAAGTGAGCAGAAACCCGACAACCTACATTTTTATCTACAGCTCTCAGATGAGCACAGCTGCCTTGCATCAAGGAGGTCCTGGGTTCAAATCCCAGCCTGGGTTTTTTTGCATGGGCTGCAATGTGCTCCCTGTGCATGCGTGGGTTGTCTGGGTATCCACTTCCTGCCGCAGTCCAGAACATGACCGTTAGGCATTTGGTTTCTCAAGTGCTGTTAGCGCTGATGTTGCTTATCTGTCCTGTGTGTCTCTTGTTGCCATGGCCACCTGTTCAGGCCTCTTGTTCCAATTGCCCCAAGATAGGCATCAGCCTCCAACAACCCCCCCCCCCCCCCCTGAAACCCCACAAGCACAAGCGCTCCCCTGGTCTCAAAGAGGGGTTTTACAGACTTAGCAGTATTCCTAATGTGATTATCTGCTTCTCCCTCCCTTCACCTTCTTCAGTGGAAAATGAATGATCTATGGAGCCTATTCAGTATTCTAGTATGTGACCCTTTAGCAGACATCATGATGGCTCCTCAGGGACTTGGAGGGAGATGGAAAGACTGCTAAGATGCATTTTTGTCGAGAGCGGAAAATGAGAATACCGTTTGGGATTCCGTGCACTGACCCGCAGAAGGGCCTCTGAGTGCTGCAGATCTGCATCGATGCATCTATAAGTGTAAATAACCTACAGGCTTTCATTAGCCGATGTTGAGGCCGATAAGATTTAATGTAGATGTGAAAGGTTTTGGTGCAATAGGGAACGGTTTTTAAAAACCCACGAGTATCTCTGCACAGTGTAAATTCAATGACTCACAGGTCGGGGGTGTGTTCGGGGATGTGTGCAGGTATGCGGGGTCAGTTTGAGGTTGGAGCAGTCAACCACCGTGCCTTCCACGCGACATTTCTCTGGGCACACCAGGTCCTGGAAACAGTCTCCACTCAGGCGGCTGCGATAGTCCTCCTGACCTGCAGGGGCAGACGACAGTGGAGGACACAGAAACACAGAGTCACACGTAAGATGGGAGGGAGAGTGAAAAGTAAGGTTTAAACCCAGTAAAAGGTTAAATGGAGATCAGTACGGAGAAAGGAAAGAAAGTAGGCCTGGACTGACGAATATCAATAACGAGATAATATCGATCAGTAGAACGTGGTTCAGAGAAAAAAAAGGGGTCAGTAAAAAGTTCAATAGAATAACAGTTTTCCTTTCTTTAGCATTATAGCCAATCGTGTAGGTTAATACGACAGTCATTACATCCTCCCAACCAATCACAACGCAGACCCTGGAAGCTCCAGCACCAAGCGCCGCCCCCTTCAGAGTTCGAGAGCAACGTGTTATTATTATTTTTTTGTTTAAACTTATAGTTTTGGTAAAGTTTGGTTAAAAAAAGCGTTGATTTGAAATCAGGTTTCTTTATCTTAAAATACGTCAGGAAGCAACAACAACATAAAATGGTCAGAGCTGGCACTTAAGCTATATATATATATTATATATATATATATATAATATATATATAATATATATCTATATATATATATATAATGTCTGAATCGACATCGATCCTTATAATTTATATTTTATCGATATGTTTTTTTCTGTATCGTCCGCCCTAACAGACCGTGATTAATAAAACCCCATACTGAGAAGAAAGCTGTGAGTTTGATGCATCCTTTTATTCTCCGTGTAAAAAAAGTCAATACAAAACATCCATGAACTTTAAATTAAATAGACTTTTAGATCTAGGCTGCATTTAATTTTTCTTTGAGCAGAAAACACGTTTCCAGGAGGGCTCATCCTGCACGGCCAGGCGGATCTCCAGAATCATCCTGCAGAGAAATGACGTAAAGCCGCATGTTTCTGTTGAGCAGAGGAATGCAGGCAGCAACGCTGGCTGAGCCTGTGGAGGAGACCTGCTTAGCATCATGCTGCCCCTCTACCAGTCAGGTCATGCATGGGTTCACATCTTACTTCCTGGCTGGATGTTGTCCTGCAGAACTGCAGAGAGCACATGACCGCCTTTCACATCAAAACAGGTGATGGCGCTATGCTGACACAAAGAGGCAGAGAGGGTGAGGAAAGCAGCAGTACATAGGAAGCAGTCAGCGCAAGCTGGCAGAAAATGCAAAGAAAACAGATTTTCCTCATTTAAAACAATTTATGGGGACAATAAAGCCGTCAACACATTTGAAACGAAAATCTCCACCTGCATCCAACACGGGAAGGAATACCGGTAGCCGTCACCACTGAAACTTCAAATTCAGAATATTTCACATCAGATCATGCATGTGCAACAAAGATCACCTAAACCTTTCCATAGTCGTGTCCTACGCGCGCACAAGAGAGCCGTCAGCGTTGCTTAACCCTAGGATTGCTCCGAGGCGTGCGATTGGCTGGGAGGCAGTAGGTGGTGTGCGGGGCGGTCCCTGGCGCTTGACGGACCATGGTGAGGTCCAATAGGCGGGGCCACATGGTTAGATCAAGCACAAGAAGAACAGCTGCACGAACCAATCAGAATGAAGGTCCACACAGGAGAATGGCAGGTTGACAGAGAGCTGCACCAGTCGTCGGGGGGGGTGGGGGTGGGGGGTGGGGGGGGGGGTGGGGGGGGTCCAGGACAGGAGAAGCGACAGAAGCTGCAGGTCCAAACAGGAAGGAGGCGGGGATGTAGACAGGAAGAGCTGAAGCAAAAGACCAGCCTGACCAGGAGCCGTTTACCTCCATCAGGGTTGGGCGGGGTGGTGGCGGGGCTATGACGGAGCTGTTGGCGGAGCTATGAGCAGAGCTGTGGGCGGGGCTATGGGCGGGGCTGTTGAACAGAGCTGTAGGAGGGCTGTGGCGGGGCATGAGCGGGCTGTGGGCGGGTCGATGAGCAGAGCTGTGGGAGGGGCTGTGCTGGGTTGTGGGCGGGCTATGAGCGAAGCTGTGGAGGGGCTATGGGCGGGGGGGCGGGGGGGGGGGGGTTGTGGGCGGGCTAAGCGAAGCTGTGGGAGGGGCTATGGGCGGGGCTGTGGGCGGAGCTGTGGGGCGGGGCTATGAGCGAGCTTGTGGACGGGGGCTTTGGTCGGGGCGGCTATGAGCAGAGCTGTGGGCGGCTCTATCGGAGCTGGGGCGGACTGTGGTCTGGGTCGGTGGGCGGGGCTATTGAGCAGAGCTGTGGGCGGGGCTAGGGCGGGGCTATGGGCGGGCCAGAAAGCTCCCTTTGTCATGTGTTAAAACGTGAGGATGGCTTTGGAACGCAAGAGGCATTAACAACCTGGACAACGGTGATCTGACAGGAGAGAGCTAAATACGCTGTGATGAAGATGAAGGTGGTGTTGTGCGTAGATTTGTTAGCGAATGACTAAAGGAGTGAAATCTGAGCCCAGCTCCTCCTGCTGGGAACAAACTCTGACGTTTCTGAGAAGTGACCCTCCTGCTGGAGCCAGGCAGGAACTCACAGCCTGACAGAAACAATGTTTCTTAAACGTTCAGTTTCATGTTGGATGATTCTAGAAATGATTTATTCTGCTGGCTTTAGGTTAGGAACACGGAGAGCCTCTCAGCTGGCTTCCTAAACTTTTCCACTTTGGGTCACGTTACGACCACAAGCCTCAGCCAAACAGAGAACGCTCCGAATTATGAGTGACGCCTGAGCTTCACAATGCGTTTGGGTTTTTACCGACACATTTAGAAAGTTACTAAGCAAAGCTGGCAATTTAGTCAGGAAATACCAGCTTTGGACTTCTTTACTGGGCTTTACTGGGCCTTCTCAGTAAAACAGGTCCAGCTCAGTCCAATCAGAACATCTGCTGATTCAGGTCTGGGCTTTGACTAGGCCACCCTAACACATCAATCTGCTTAGACCTGAACCAGGGATGTCCAAATCAGAATTACTCCTGGGTCAATAGAATAAATAAGATATATAAAGTTAAACTGAAACTATAATATATATATATATTGTGATCTTTTTTAACCTGTTCAACAATAAACTAAGCACGCATTATTTTAATTAAACAAATAAAAAAGTCTGATTTTATAAATGTTTGGCTGTAAAGGGCTGAGTAACGATCCAAAACTTATTTGTTATAGGTTAAATCTTTTCTTTTGGGCTCCACTCTCTGAAGTAAAACAGGATTCATGTTTCTTTCTCTTTAAAAAAACACTCCCTGTATTTAGCCAAGTTTAACAAATCAATTAAAATGAATTAAAGTCTGCATATGTAACACCTTTTCTGTGCTGGATGACCAAATTTGGATCATTCTTGAAATGTAGTCGGGACACAAATGGCCCCAGGGCCACACTTTGGACATCCCTGATGTGATCCATCCCATAATATCTCTGTCTGCAGGTTCAGGGCGGTTCTCCTGCTGGGAGGAGAACCTCCAGCCAGTCTCAGGTTCTCCTCCTTTGCTCCTCCCCAGAGCATAACGCTGCCGTGTTTCATGGTCCGGTGGGAGAATCCAGTCTGTGGCGGAAACAAAGTCCTCGCTTTGCACACCTTTACCTGTAGAAATCTTTTAAACCCCCCCCCCCCCCCCCCCCCCATGGTTCTGCACCACTTTGGCCTGAAACAGGAAGTGACAGAAGTGAGGAGGATCCTGAGGAGCAGAGCTGTTGTCTGAGTGTTTCTCACCTGTGCACCTGAACTTCTTGCCTTTCACCTGGCTGATGCGCTTGTTAGCCAGCCTCCTGGGGTGGCTGCAGCGGGCGCCGCTCGTCTCGATGGGGTTGTCGAACAGGTAGTCAGCCAGCCACTTCAGGTGGCAGTCGCACATAAAGGGGTTCTGGGCCAGGTGGCTGGGAGGAGGAGGAGAACAATGCATGAGTTTAGACCCACTCTGCAGCTGTTACAGTGTGTAAAAGGTTCTCAGAACATCTGCTGTGGAATAAATGTGTCTGTGACGGACTAAAGGAACCAGGAGGAAGGTGGACATGAGGCAGCAATAAATCTGCAGCAGCATTTTCCATCAGGAGGAGGAAGAAAAGGCGTTCTGGGGGTTCTTCATGTTCTCTCCACTGGAGGATCATGTTGGCCAACAGGACGGCTGGTACTGAGGCTGCCACTAACGGCTGCATGATATTAAATATTAAACCGCTGTGGATAAATGTGGAGACCCAGAGGGAACCAGCCATGAGGACGTTACTGTAGCTCACTCATAATCAGAGCATATTTAACATTTATATTTAACCTGAAATGATCGTTAACTATTCCCTCCTGCTGTGATCTCTCTGGTCTCAGTGATCCGCTGCAGACCCACCGAGGATCTGCTGACGCTGCGCTCCTCACGGCCGCCGTCTGTCTCTAAACTTACCTTCAGCACCTGCAGACATGACGGGGCGGTGGTGGAGGCGAAGGAGGCGGTACTTACAGGGTCTTTATGGAGCGCAGGGGGGCGAAGAGGCCTTTGCTGATGGTCTGCAGCTTGTTGTCGTACAGCGACAGCAGGTTCAGGTTGTGCAGGTCCTGGAAGGTGTTCACTCTCAGACAGTTGATCTTATTGGCGTTCAGCAATCTGCAACACACACACCAACCAGGCATAACATTATGACCATGTTCCTCATGTTATGACGCTCTCCCCCCATAACAGAGCCCCCAGAACCCAGAAGGTCCACTGTGGAAGTGAAGGAAGCGTTTGAAGAAAATTTGGATCAACGTGAAGCAGAACCAGAACCACAACTGGTAGGATGGATTAGAAAGTGTTCCTGTGTGCTTTTCACAGACGTTCCTCTTAGTGCTCAGGTGTTCTGTTCAGGTTCTACAGGTTCTCTGAGAATGGACCTTGTTCAGAACTTCATCAGATGATGTGAACACAGAACCGGTCCTAAAGGACGCCCTGTGGGACCAGGTGTGCATGCAAAGCCGTGTTCTGCCTGCAGCTCCATTAAATATAGATATTAATGATGTCATGTTTGATGACATCATCGCTGGTTTCCTCTCCAACTTCCTGCTTCTGCCGTCCATCGTCCATCAGGCCACGCCCTCTTCCCTCCCCATGCATCGTGCACCATGTGACCGTCTGCGGGTCACTTCCACTCTTTGCTCCGCTGCCCTGCAGGACAGAGAGGCCCAGATCATCAGCTGCTCCTGCAGCGGACTGCGGCATTCGCTGCGACCGTGTGCCACATGCGGCAGTAAGAGAGCTGCAGGATGAGATGTTACTGAAGCAGCTGGAGAACAGGAACCGATGGGAACCGACAGATCCCACTTCCTGTGACGCCTTCCTCTGCTGAAGGGCAGACAGAGGACCGGTGACATCATCTATGGTGCAGCAGGGAGGACGGCTGAGACGGCAGCGCAGCCACACCTGTCTGAACGGCACCGCCTGGAGAACCACCCACTCTCCTTCGGTTCTGTCCTTCAGCCGGTCGGTTTGCTCCCGGGCCTGGAGCAGCACCGGGGTCTCTACCAGACGGCATTAAACGTCTTTAACAGAACCCACAGAACCCACAACAGTATTCAGGTCCATTAAACCTTTTCACTTTTATTTTACATCAGAACCACTGTGAAGCAGAACTAAATTATAATTTTTGACATATAAAAATCTGAAAAGTGTGACGTGCATTTGTATCCAGCCGTCCAGCCTAGCCTTTGACTAGGCTGTTCCAGCACAACGCTCTATATATCTTCTAAGCTAGTCTTCTACAAGAACGTTATGGACAATTCTCTTCTTCAGACTGTCATACATCAACAGAGTGTCTGCAGTCAGAGGGTTCTTCAGAACCGCTGTGATACGGACCTCTACAGGAGATGTGTCCTGGCCACAGACTTCAGCATCTACAGCAACGCAATGGAGAAACTTGCATAATATCATAAAGAGCAGCATTTATTTTCCCTTTGGGATAGATAAAGGATTTTTAACTAAATAGAACAGATGGGAACACTTTTCAGACGCTCATTAAAATAATAAAGATCTTGCATAATTTTACTTCCATCTTACAGTTACTTTGTCTTGTTCTGTCAAGCAAAATCCCTGTAAAATCTATTGTAGTTTGAGGCTGGAACAAGACGGTGCTCATGGAAGTTCAGGGGGTGTGAATACTTTGGCAAGCCTCTGTAATTAAACCCATCCAGTCAAAGATCTAAGCGGGGATGCAAATGGCTCCAGCATCACGTTCCTGGCCATCTGAACCTGTGGCAGAACCAATTGGACCTCCAGGCCGCCACGGCTGTTCTTGATCTAAGATTTAATGGTGTAAGCATTAGGGACAGATTTAAGGAAGGTGTTGCTCAAATGTTGAAGCAACGACCTGTTAACACCGTTATCTGTTCTCATGCTACGCTATGCAGACGCTCTGTCTGCACCGATGAAGGTGCGCCCACCTCGGCATGCCAGATGCTGCGAGCGCCTCCAGAGGAAGAGCAGCTCAACCTATTTTCTGAATGCAGCAGCTTATTCTAGGCCACTATATAAACTATTTCGTATTAAATTTCTTCCCCACATATTCAGCAAATCATGGTTAGGTGCAGAAAGGAAACAGCAGATGATTGGCTGCTTCTTCTTGAGCACCAGCAGCTCTTTTGAACACACATTTTGCTGATTTGATCACCTCCTCTGTTGTTTTAAAGCAACATCTGTCATAGTTTTCTGAGGATAAACACTCACAACAGCTGCAGGGAGGCCAGTCCATCAAATATTCCTTTAGGCAGCTCAGCGATCTTATTGCCATACAGCACCCTGCGAGGGACAAACAACATCCTGGGTCAGTTTACAGAGCAGACGTGTCAACATGGATGTTCTCAGGTCATTGATGACTCCACGTATCTAAACCATGCAGCCAGAGATGACGGCTGTGGATGAGGGGAGAACATCAGCTGGTGAAAGTGAAGAAGAACCGAAGCGGTTAAGGTTGTTAACTGTTTGCATGTGAAAAACTTCAGCATTGAGTTAAAGCCAGATATTTACACACACTTTTTCCCCTTTCTGACATAAAATTAGATTAAACCTTTCCTGATTAACAAAGTAATTTCTCTTTGTGAAATTTCACAATAGCGAGGTTAAAAAAGCTCATCAGAGACTATATTCCTCTATGGTCCTCCTGGAGAACATTTACCTGTCTTGATGTCGCAACAGGAACCGCAACACTGAAAGACTTTAGCTCCCCTTTTCCCCGGCTCCCCTCCTGCAGATGGTCCAGGTCTCTAAAGACACGCCCTGCTGCACGATGTGGGCAACATGAACACACATGAACTCAGGGACAAGGACCTTAACTGTTGGAGACGTGTCCTCTGGTATAAAGAATGCTAGATTTGAAGGAACTAGGGGGACCCTAGAAGGTAGGGGGGTGGCAGCATCATGCTGTGGGGCTGATTTCCTGCAGGAGGGACTGGTGCGCTTCACAGAATACATGGCTGCACGGGGAAAGGACATTATGTGGAAATATTGAGGCAACATTTCAAGACATCAGCCAGAAAGTTAAAGCTATTTGTTACCAAATTAGTCACAAAGTGGCTGAAAACCAACAATCGTTGTTTTGGAGCGACCATCACAAAGTCCAGATTTAGGTTCAGCAAATAGAAACACTGATCCATCCTGACTGAGCTGAAACAGAAAGGTTTTCTCTGATTTAAAAATCAGTGAGGAAACAAAGGTTGTGTCTTTTTATACCGTGGATGTAAATATCTGGTCCTCTTCCTCATACAGCGGAGAACATAAGCCTGTTCAATAATGCAGATGTTTTGCCTCTCAGTGACGCTCCAGCAGCACAGGTGGCTTGATGCGTGCAGCTGAGTTCACCTTGTCTGGCTTTTCTTGTCTGTGTCACTTCTAGGCTGAGCGCGGATTCAAATTAAGCTGCCTGTCATGTTCTTATTGCGTTCAGGGATGCAAACAGCGACGATTCTTAGCGACACACTCGGCACAAGCTCTCAATCTGCTGCGTTTCCTTCCCCGTGTCAACATCGGCTGCAGAAAGACGTTTATTTGCCAACGTCTGAAAGTATTCTCCTGCCTGAATGTGCTTGTTGTGATGTCTGTGTGTGGAGCGGCGTACTTACAGCGAGGTGAGCGAGCGCAGTCCGCTGAAAGCATCCGCAGCAATGTCGGAAATCTGGTTCTTACTCAAGTCACTGGGGAGAGAATGAGATTACTGTAATACTCAGTAATGGGGTTCATTCTGCCTGAATGTCCTCGAGCTGTCTGACAAACGATCAAGTCAGAATACATCAGCCGAGGTCAGGGAAAGAGGACAAGTCTGGAGTAAAAACACAGGGTGAGAGTAAATGAGGCAGCGGGAGAGAGGGCGATGGATGTAGAGAGTCCAGGACAGAGGAAACAGGGCAAGCTGAGGTGTATTAAACTCTATATAATACTCTATATACTCTATCCGTCATATTATTAAGCTCTGCTGAAACTCTATCTATGTCTCCTTTGGGCAAATCCACGGAGAAACAAAGTCAAGCATCAACTTGTTCATCATTTATATGTGATTGAATGGGAACGTTATCACACTGTTTGCTTTATTCATCCACTGTCTATAGCTGCGTATCCTTGTAAGGTCACAGGGTGGGGGGGCATGAGGACGGCTACACCCTGGACAACTCGCCAGTCCTCACAGGACAGAAAGATCCCCAGCTGGGATTCAAACCCAGGACCTTCTTGCTGCAAGGCAGCAGTGTTACCAGCAGCCCCGCCGTGCAGCCTGCTTCACGCAGGGAGTCGGAGGCGACTCTGGGTTCCTACATGGTTCCCAGGTCAAAACTCTGAGTTCTTTGTAGCCTGTTTTAGGATGTAAAGATAAAAGCTCAACAGATGGATGAACAACATTTAGAAAATGGGAAATAAAGGTTTGTATATAATCAGTAGTTCTATTTCTCCATCCTGCTCTAGACATTTTGTTTTTATCGTACAGACAGCTTAAAGCAAATGGCTCCAGCATCACCTTCATGCCCATCTGAACCTGTGGCAGAAACAATTGGACCTCCAGGCCGCCACGGCTGTTCTTGATCCAAGATTTCATGGTGTAAGCATTAGAGACAGATTTAAGTAAGGTGTTGCTCAAATGTTGAAGCAACAACCTGTTAAAAACGTTATCTGATCTCATGCTACGCTATGCAGACGCTCTGTCTGCACCGATGAAGGTGTGCCCACCTCGGCATGCCAGATGCTGTGAGCGCCTCCAGCAGCAGAGCAGCTCAACCTATTTTCTGAATGCAGCAGCTTGGATTTTTCTAGGCCACTATATAAACTGTATATTTTGTGTTAAATTTCTTCCCCACATATTCAGAAAATCATCGTTAGGTGCAGAAAGGAAACAGCAGATGATTGGCTGCTTCTTCTCGTTTTCAACACACATTTTGCTGAAAATTCATGAGCACACGGTACATTTTACACCTTTCATCCCTATGCATGTTCAGACCCACATGTAGAACATCTTTAGATGCACCAACACATGGCAGCATAAGAAACAGCAGCTTTCATTCCTCAGGTGCTACTCACATTCTCTTCAGCTTCTTATAGGCTGAAAAGGCTCCTGGTGGGACGCTCTTGATCAGGTTCTGCTCCAAACGACTGCAGAAAGAAAGACGACACAGATTAGCACATTTAGGACAAATCTTAATGGGTTGAACCTACATTGTAACATAAAACTAAGATTTTTGGGAGTAAAGCAGCTTTTGGTTTTTGTCACGATAAGTTTCTCCTCTTCCTAATAAATGACGACCATTTCAAACCTGAACTTACTAGCCAGACGGTTCCAGTTAACGTCTAACCAGTTTCTCTACAGGGCGGTCAACTAGAAACGCTACCAGAGGAGAACAACGCCCCGTTTAGAGAATGATTTAACGAGGCATTAACCAGATAACCAGATGCTGGAGAAAGACGCCATTTTCATCCAGCAGTGAAAGAGAAATGTTTTCCCAGCCCTCTGGTGACGATTTGTTAAAAGCTTTAAAAGAAATCCATCTCTTACTGTAGAAGCAGAATCTCACAGTGAAAAGTGTGGAGAAATCCAAGCTTTCATTTCAGAACATTTATTCAGCAAAGACTGAATCCCATAATAATGAATAATTGGTATTTAAATAATTGCGGCACCATGCTCGGTTCCCCTGACAATCCTTTCAAAATAAATGTAACTCAAGCTCTCTTCAACACGTTTTACTTTTTAACCAGTATTTGTTTCCCTGGGGTAGAAATATGATGTGACACAGAGGTCCACTTCTTTTAGCCACTGGCAGCAGGAACCGGGACTCTGGACGATCAGGAGAGACGCTGAGAAATGCCCAGAGTTACAGGACTGATCTGTGGGAGCTGCAGCAATATCAGCATCATCATCGTTATTTGTCCTCTGCATTTAACGCGTCCCTTAGGGAGCGTTCTCTGACCATCAGGGTGTCGGGTCTGAACCGGGGAACTTCCTGCTCTGACCACTAGGCCGCCACTCCCCCTTTAACTCCAGTTACGTTATTAAAAACTATTTTTCTTATCACTGGTATTTTTTCCAACCAGTTTTCCTACTTTTATCACTTTTAGATGAAGCTGCTGCAGTAAAAGACGCATTTAATGGTTTCCAGCGAGGCCAACAAACATGTCTGCATCTGAACCAAAGTCAGCCGCAAAATGACGTGTTAAACAGCAGCGCATCGTTACATATTAGTTTCCAGTAATAAATTTAAATCAGTATTTTTGTTTCAACGAATCCCTGAATGTCATCTGACTCCCTCCTGTGTTGAATCAGCCTGGCTGTGATGGCGAGGCTCTTCTGGGCTCCCAGACCTCAGCGGTTGAAGCTATTTACTGCACCTCTCTCGCACCCTGACGCTAGTTTTACTCCAGTATCGTGTGGGGAACCATGAGCCGACCCTAGTCTGGAAAAACATGAATCCATAAAGTCTTTGTCTCCTTTCTCCTCCAGCAGGACGAGAGAAGGTCGGCAGGAAATGGATTTAAAGGATGCAAAGGAGCAGGTAATGAAACGTTATAAAGGAGCTGAAGGGAGACGAGAGGATGGAGGGAGAGACGGGTTTGTGCTAAGAGGACAACAAAGGAGAAATTAAAGGAGTGAAAACGTGTAAACAACGAGGAGAGGAAAAATTAGAGAAGAGGAGGATGTGGTGAGGTCCCAAGGCCAGCCACAGGGTCAGCTGTCAGGATGATAAATGAAAACTAATCCAGCCCTCTGCTTTTCCTCATCCTCCTCTTCTTCCTCCATCTTCACTTCCCCTTTCAATCCCTCCTCCCTTCTTCCCCCTCCCATCTACCCGTCCATATCTGCCTTTCATAAGGCAGGTTTTAACCATTTCCATCCAGTATTAAATATAAATACTCTTTTCTAATTAAAAGTGCCGTAAACCTTTTTGACTGCAGGCGCCGTGTCCTGGTTCTGCCTCACAGTCTCTGCACTTCATTCAGCCAAGGACCCAAAGTAAAGCAAGCATGAATTAGTTCTGACAAAGACAATCTGCACACGCAACACCTTCCAAATGATGCTGAGGGACAGTTAAACAAGGTCAGAACAAGGACTCCCCCAGGATCAATGGCTCAGCCGTGTGAAGGGAACCTCTGAAGGCTTAGACGGTAAAACCCTCCCAGGTGAGCAGATTCTCTGGAGAACAGGTGAAACAGGAAGAGTTTGGCACACAGACACAGTATCAGCTCCTTCAGCTACCTGGAGGTGTTCCCACCTGGAAAACTAAACCCAAACATTAGATATAAAGACTGGAACAACGTGCGTCGCTGCAGATGAGCGTGCACGCATGCATATCCACATCTGGCAGCAATCCCTCCCTCTGACATCCAGAGAGACGCCTTTGTCTCCATTAACCGACTGACAATACATCATCCTATTAAACTCTATTGTCTCTGGCTGCAGCAGCAACATTCATCACAATTGCTTCGATGCTAATTCTGAGGGTGTGTCGCTGCAAACTGCTGCTGGCAGCGTCGCTCCATGTGTACGACGCTGCGCATGTCGTGGAAAAAAAGCCCGTTTGGCTCTGGGCTCTGCAGGGGACGTGCTGCAGGGCCGGTGCAGAACAGCGCCGGACAACCGGCCCTTTAGTCGCAGAGCAATCAGGAAGCTGTCCTCTGCACAAACAGGCGGGGACAGCGATCAATACGGATATCAAACGTGTCCCTCAGTGGGACGTGTGTGTGGCAGCACAAAGAGGGAAAGAGTCTGGATTCCAGGCAGCGGAGGAAGGTTCTGGGTTTCTGTGGCTCATTCTGGTAAATCTCAGCGAGTTATCGTTAATGACGTCATAAATGGACGCAGACAGTTTACAGCCATCGTTTTGTTCCACGCACATGAAGGACTCTGGGTTGGTGCCTGAACGCGTCTCTGAAAGCCGACGCTAACACGGCACTCATGCTTTCAGCGGCAGGTTTTATCAGGACCGACACATCCAGAAAGCAAAGCCTGTTGTTCTGGAACAACGCAGGAACCCGTCTGTGGTTCTCTCTGGACCGGCATTCAGCTGATCCAGAACCCAGCAGCAGGCATGATGGGATCACTCCAGTTTAAGCCGCCGTCCTGTTTGTTTTCACTTTTATTTTAATACTCTTGTTTGCCTCCAGAGTCTGAAACGGTTCTTCAGCCTTTGATTTATCTGAACTGCCTCAGAAAACGACAGAGCTGCTGTTAGGGCGGCGGACAGAGAGGACGGAGGCTCCTGGACGCTGGTCCAGCCTTACTGCTCAGGGCGGGACTGCAGAGGCGTTTTATTTTTAATTAATTAATGGTGGAGCAGTTGGTAGAACTGCTGCCTTGCAGCAACAAGGTCCTGGGTTTGAATCCCAGCCAGTCTATCTGCATGGAGTGTGCATGTTCTCCCTGTGCATGTGTGATTTCTCTCTGGGTACTCCTGCTTCACTCAGCATCCAACAACACGACAGTTAATTGGTGTCTGCTAATTGCTCTTAGGTGTGTGCCACGAGCCTGCTAGTACGAGCAGGTATAGAGAAGGGATGGATGACTAGTTGATTAACTTTTTTATCTCTCATGCTTATAAATCCAGGGAAGAGCTTCGATCAACTTGGTTGCTTTTAAATATGCAGCATAGATGAGATTGACGTGACTGGATGTCAAGCTTTCCTCATCATCGCTATATGTGACTCTTCTACCTCTTTAAATCAGAGTTTGACGTGTTCTCCACATCTTTGCAAACTTCTGCTTCATCTTAGTTTTATTAATAATGTGGAATCACTGGTGCGTGTTTTTTTTACACGCAAGCTTAGATTTGAATCCTCCCAGGAGCTGCTACAGGTCAGCTCAGAAATAACAGAGGTGTACTTTCTATTCACCGAGACCACACAGACTTTAAAGCTAAACTTTATTTTCGTCCACAGATGAACGGACACATTAGACGGGTCCTCTCACTTTTGTACCATGTTAGCATATAAAAAGAAAGGCTGGAGTAATTGAGCAACGGCTCCTCTGCTCACGCAAACCGAGTGCAGAATTTGAACCAACGAAGAAGAAAAGAAACGAGCTTAATGAAAAAAATGAGGAGAAAACTTTGGATTCAAAGCTGTAGAAGAATTTCTTATATTTGATGAGAAAGAAGCGGCTTCAATTTGAAATGTTTAGCAGTAAAAATCTCTGTATTAAATATTGATGGAGGTCTGCTGTGGAAGGTGGATGATGCGACAGAATCTTATGGTTTCAACCAGAAAGGAGACCTTAGAGGCGTTTAGATGGTGCATCAAAGCTGCCTTACATCTCCACGATGCCCTCAGGGAGGTTGGCGGGGATCTCCGTCAGGCCTTTACGACGGCAGTCCACGATGTTGTTGTTGCAGGAGCAGCTGGGAGGACACACGGCCACCTGAGGGGTGCAAGCCCTCGCCTCGGTCTGGGCCGGACCTGCAATCAGCAACGCACAGATATGAGATGAAAGAGTTCTGGTTCTGCTCAGGAACAGGCAGGGGGGCCTTCCAGAGCCTGGAGCAGCATTTTGGCTTCCTGCTGAAGTCTGATTCCAGAACTTTTCATATTTCAGGATATTTCATCTGATTTTCTGCTGCCGGGGTTTATCGCCCCCGCAGAACGGACTTTAATCTCTGGTGATGGTTGCTGTGCTGTTTTAAAGCATTAAAACCTTTTGGGAAAACATGCAATCTCTTTGATATGAAAACGGAACTGAATCTTAATGCTACTTATTATTTAGCCAAAATATGCACATAAAATATGACCAGATATGAGCAGGAGGGGAGCGGAGACACACAAAGAGACGGAGGGCTGGAGAAGGAACTGAACTAAAGGAAGAGGAGCTGAGAAGAGAGGGGAGAATCACCAGATGTTCTGGTCCTACAGGGGTCCAAATCCCAGCTCCTTACTGTCCAACCTCACAGAACCAACAGAAAAAACTGTTTTACTTAAAACTTCTTTTGCAATAAAGCGCTTGGATTTATTAAAATCTCTGCATGGATCTGCGTCAGGTTTGCCTGAGCTAGATCCCTGAGTCAAGCTGAAATGCTGAAACGCTTCTGCATGCTGGCAGGTTCTCCGCCCGCTGCAGGTTCTCCGCCAGCTGCAGGTTCTCCGCCCGCTGCAGGTTCTCTGCCAGCTGCAGGTTCTCCGCCTTGCAGAGGAGCAGACCAGAGGCCAGAGGGCAGCAAACTTTGCGTCCTGGATGGACGGCCACTGGGTCCTCAGCCTGGTCTGCTTCCAGGTGGGACAACCAAGTGGAGATTTCCTGCAGCCGTTTCTGTCCCGCTACATTAACCTTATTTCTGCACCAGATTTACAAAGCAGATTGCAGTAAATACGTCCAGGAGCCAACCTGCTGAAATCCAGCACACGCAGCAATTTTCACCTTTTTATTGCTGTTTTAATTAACAAAGAGGTCCAGATCCCGGCGGGCCTTTCTTCAAAACTTTAGAACCAGCATCTGACAGAAGGAACTAGAGTAAAGCCCTGAATTATTCACACCCACGCCAGATTTGGTTCAGGGTTTGGTTGCTTTGTATTAATTATTGAGAAGGGTACAAATAATTTTCAATTTGCCATTTTTTAAATAAAATGTAAATATAAACAGATTTTTTGTGAACATTGTCCACTTTTACATTTTTATTTGCATTTCAGAGACAAATGAAAATAGTTTTAAATCTCACTCTGACCTCAGGGGTGTGAATAATTTTGGCCTTTACCGTGTGCTGAGCCTAAAATAAAAAGCTCTTATTTCAGTTAAAAACCTGTGAGATTATAAATGATGACATGCAGACTGTATAAATATGATATTAGTTGCAATTCAGAATACAATATGAACTTTTGAACATGATTACAGGATAATTTTGTGGAGGGATCCTCTTCACAGGGTTTATTTAGTTCTGGTTGATCATTTTTGTGAAACATCTGTTGGAAACTTTTCTTACAATAAGGTTGAGATCCTAGATAATTTGTCGAGGACTTTCTGTAATGTTGTCATGAAGCTGCTTTCTCTCAGGACATAAATTAAAGGTGCCACGTTATTTGACTTTTTTTATTTACACATCAGTAGCTCACTCTGGTTGCATACAAAGTTTTTATGAAAGATTATCACGTCCTGCTTAGATGTTATTTTGGCATTTTACACTTTGTTTTTTCTAAATTTGTTAGTTAATAAAGCCTTTCCTGTTCATTTTTAATAATAAAGGAGGTACGAACTGAGCATGTGCAGCAGGGGTTAAAACAAGGAGGCGGCTAACGGCTATTAGCATCTCCCAGCATAACAATGAAGAAAGGTCCAAGATCTAATGAACAAAACTAAAAAAAATATGATTCCTGGAGGGAAAAGTCTGGAGTGTCTCTGGTAATCCAGTCTGATCGTTGGTGTTCACTGAAGCTAAAGCTGCCGAGGCTCAGATGTGACGCAGAGATGACTGACATGAGTAAATGTTCTGATATGAGGCTCTTAAAGTTGCTGTAGATCGCTTTATTTAATTAATAATGTTGGTCTTCATCACTGCTGCTTTACTGTGAGGCGTTGCAGACGGTCAGGCTCAGCCCGGCATTATTTACAAGTGATTTATTAATTAAGCATTATGATAGTTCTGCAATACTGCCACTAGATGGTGCCACATCTGTTTATATCTGTTCATCAGGTGGTGCTGAGGCTATTTATCCAAAGAAAGGACCATAAAACATTATTGGGATGGAGGCTTGGTGGCTTTAGCTTTATTTTGTCATGATCAAATGGGTTTTGGTCTTTTTTTAAGCATATAACATGTATATATACCTTTAATGCTAGTTTTCAGCAGGTGGTATTTCAGTCCTGCACAATCTGCATATGACAAACAGCTGTAGTTTTTGCAAAGCCATGTGCGCTGGCCTTAATTTAGATAAATATTCCTTCTTATGCTGGGACTTTCCCCTGAAGGCGTGATAAAACTGTCTTAGCTCAGAGAGAGACACCGTTTGCTCAGCAACGATAATTTAGGGGCAGATCTGCTTCAGTGTCTTATTTCAGAATTAGAGGGACTCATAAACTCAGACTTACACACATTTAGTACCTTTTAAATGTCTTTATGAATGTGGCCTGTGAATTTCTAACCCACAGCTTTATTACAAAAATCACCAACATTTTGTCAAATTACACATTATAAATGAAATCAACAATTCAAACCAGTGAGTTTTTTTTTTTCTTATCAACTCACCGTTACAGAGAAAATCCTTCTTCTGCACATCTGGGACGTTGAGGCCCCGCATCTGGGCCGGGGACATGCACTGGGTGAAGGGCGCCAGGCCCCGCCGGGCTCTGAGCCAATCAGAGAGCCAGGCCAGGTGACAGTCGCAGTGGAGGCCGTTGGAGTGCAGACGCCTGGGGAGAGACGGAGGAGGAGAGCTGGTATGACGCTGCACGCTGAAATCTGACAGAAACAGGCGAAAATCAGGAAATCTGGATCTAAAATGGACGGCAACTGAAAACGGAAACTCCATCTCTAAATTTGTTCCAGTTTTAATCATTTACCTGAAAGCTGTTTGTCACTCAGTCCAAATTCACTTTGGTTTACACGCAAAGATGAAACATCAATAATTACTCTGAAAACTGTGATCTGCACCAGATTATCTCTGTGGTTTTAAAAAGCTGTTTTTATTCCACCAGCGTATATCAACCATTTATAAGCTCTAATCTGATGAAGACGATAAAACTGTGGCAACTACAGATAAACGGCAGTTTTTCTTAAATCAGAACCAACCATCTGATTGTTGTTATTTGTTTTTCTAATGAAAGTTCAGAGAACATAAGGAACTGGTGAAAATGGTAAAAAAAAAAACTCCCTACAACGAACTGGTGCTGAGGTGATGAAGCTGAACCTCTTAACACATCATTTAACTGGAGAAGCAGCTGAGAGCTGCAGCGTTGATTGAAATCCAAAACCAAGCGGCATTTCACTGTCAGGCTCCTCAAATTTAACGTGTTGCATCAATTAAAGGCGCTTCTGAACACAATGCATCAGGTGTTGCTGCAACGAGCCGAGCCTCTCCACAGGCTGCAGAGAGACGAGCAGCAGCAGCAGGAGGAGGAGGGGGGGCAGATGAACAGCAGAATGTCTTGTCAGCGTATTATGTGCCAGCCGGGATATCTGGCCTTTCAGAAGACAGGCCTCCCTTTGTAATAAAGCAGAGGACAAATCCTGTTATGGAGCAGAGATGGTCTCATTGATGCTAGCAGCGGGGGCAGAAGGATTTAATACCGCTCTGCTATTATAAATCCAGTTTATAGTCAAATCCCTGCCTAGAGATAGCCACATCCTGGCCCGCCCCCCGCTAAGCCTTAATTACAGACAAGTAGGATTAAAACCCTGGGCTGGGGGGGGGGGGGGGGGGGGGGGGGGGGGACCCAGACGTCTCTGCTGTGGACGGCTGCAGGTGATGCTGGTTTGTATCAGTTGTCAGAAATCACACACACACTGGATCCTGCTCCTCAGTGACTGATCCAGAGAAACCTGCTGGACCAACAGCTTCATGTGACACTGTGAAATCAAACGATGCCTTTAAAAAACAGATGTTTGAATAAAAATCTGAAATATCTCTGTGATAACCATAAAAAAACGTCGCCTTCAGAGATCATCTCATCAGGAACCAGAGTCCAGATGTTCTGCTTCTGACCTCTCAGGTTCTTCAGAGAACATCAGAGAACATCAGAGAACATCATGGAGACCCAGCAGACGGGTCAGGGAGGAGGTTCTGGTCCAGTTTCCAGCAGGATGGATCTATAGGGTCTATGTGTGTGTGTGTGTGTGTGTGTGTGTGTGTGTGTGTGTGTGTGTGTGTGTGTGTGGTCATGTAATGGCCACATAATTACTCACAGCCCTGAAACAATAGGAGCGGGCCTCTTGCCTCTTATTACGGCTCCATTACATGACGACAGGCAGGCTGCGGCTGTGTGAGCGCTCCTACCAGCAGCAGCTCATCCCGTCACCTCTCTGGTCCCGTTAGTCACGCCAGCCGCAGCGGCGCCACGTAACGGTCAAAAGACGGCGACGCTTTCTAACCCCGACCAGCAGAGACCTTCACCTCCAAAGGTGACGGCTGTGTTAGCGCAGAGCCACGCTGAGGCGGCTCCAGGCAGACTCTGATCTTAGAGAGCCGCACAAACACGCTGAGATAATCTGCTGAGGTGTCCAGACTGCAGCGGCTCGGTGTCGGTCCGTTCAGAACCACCGTGCATTAGTTTAAATCGTAACCTAGAAGCGGTTCTGGATGTGAGCCGTCTGCAGAAGGCGTCGGTGCGTCGGTGTGTGTGTGTGTGTGTGTGTGTGTGTGTGGGTGTGTGTGTGTGTGTGTGTGGGTGTGTGTGTGTGTGTGTGTGTGTGTGTGTGTGTGTGTGTGGTACTCACAGCGTCCGCAGCTTGGGCATGTGGTTGAAGCTAGAGAGCGGGATGAGCGTGATGTTGTTGTTGTTGAGGGTGCTGCGAGGAAGAAGAGACAGAAACAAATATTTATCTGAACAACCTGAACAAAACCTGGTTCACATTTTAAACTATTGACTGATTTCATCACATTCACGTCAAACAGAAAACCTCTGAGGATCAGAGGAAACAAACATGGCCGACATGAAGCACAATGGTGACTTTAACAGAGTTAGGCACAAATCAGGCTAATTATCCTGCTGTGCATTAATTAGAATTAAGATAAAATTCTAAGATGCTTAAAATTGATTACAAGCCAAGAAAAAGAAATGGGTTTAAAGATTTTAACAGTCAGTAGAAGAACATCTGAAGGTTTCTGGCTGTTCCAGAGTTTTAGGAGCAGAAGAAACACGACGTTCCCTGCTAGTTAATCCAGAACGACGCGCATTTAGAGGAACTGCTTGGATCAGCTTAGATCATCTAAAGGGGAAAAAGTTCAGAAATTCATTTGAATTTCATGCAAATCCTGAAAACAGACGTTCTGAATCATCAGTGCTGAAGTTGAGAGAGAGCCACAGTAACAGTGGAGCGGTTCTGTTTGCTGTCTGCTTCCAGTCAGAACCACGACTGCAGGACCAACAGAGATGTTCACGAGCCTTCAGGAGAACTTAGGAGCCGCTCGGGTCGCCACCAACAGGCTGGTTCCAAAACAAGACGAGCTGCAGAAACCTGACCTTCAGGCGACTGAAGCAGGGAGAAGGTTTCTGAGCTGGAGGAAAAACATCATGGCCACAGAGCTGCTCTGCTGAGGCCACTTTACTGAAAGTAAAGATAGATAACATCAGGTCTGCAGGAGAAGTGAGACGTGGGCGACGACGTTTGTGGAGGAATTATCCTTCCAGCATTTCTCCTCTTTAACGCAGTTTAACGTAGACTTTACCTGTTGGAGCCATCAGGACTCACTGACACATAAATCTTCTCTACATGATAAATATTATACTAAGGAGAGATCAGAGCCAAAGGAAGCCGGCGTGTCTGATGTAAGTAGAACTGGGCCCATGAGGCGTCTCTGAGGAACACCACAGAGGAAGAGAAATTCCCCCGTTCACCTCAGAGGATCTGCCTGATTAAAAGACAACATGATGGAAGCATGAGCTGAATGATTTAGGTCCAGACAGAGCTGGTTCTGAGCTGCGCTCCGTAGGGTTAGGGTAACGATGGAGCCGCTCAGGTCCCCTGTCCTCCGCCCAGATTTTCCCCAGAGGTCCAGACCCTGAATGGTCTCCAGTCCACCACAGAGACACGGATCACACCTGAGGCACGGTCAGCAATTAACCCAACACATCCACTGGCACCCAGACCGGGCCGGGATTTGAACCCAGAACCTTCTGGGTCTCAGACAGCATCACAAACCGTCTGAATGACTCTGAATTGTCATGTTTCTCCAGACAAAAAGCAGCAAAGAGACAAAACTTCCAGATGCTCTGGTCCTGCTGGACGTCCAGAACACACAGCAAAGGGAAGCTGAAGGTCCGGTTTCACGGCTCTGCCAGAACCTCTGACACCGACAGAGACATAAACGAGCTGCTGAACCTCAGAACCGCCGCGGCCGCTCGTCTGCAGCGTCTGCAGCGTCTGCAGCGTCTCCTTCAGCGGATCGAGCCGGACGGGAACGAACAACAAGCTGGTCTGTCTCCGCTGCTAACATGCAGCTGCAGAAACACGACGCTCATCGATTTCCTCCGGCTCTCATCAAACGACGTGGAGACGGTGGTTCCCTGTGGGACGGTTCTGACAGACTGGAACCAGCTGCAGAACAGAGAAACTACAGCCCTCAATTAGCGCCTTAAAATAGAGCGGAACCCATGAATAAAATGTTATTAATTCACAGATAAAGTCTAGCTGAAGGGTTCGCAGAAAAAGACGTAAATGAAATAAAAGCAATAAATTGTTTCTTCATTTAACAATTTTTATTACATTTTTTGTACAGATAAAAGGAACGTTCCAATTTAGCTAAAATAAATGTTGAAATATGATTAGAGAACCCCCTTAGTGCACCTTTTATTGCTTTCCCAATGATTTAAAATCATTTTCTGTATTTTTGCTCCAACAGACACTCATAAAAACACTGGAAACCTAAAACTAAATCAGAAATGAGCCTCAGATTAGGAATCCAGAGTTTCTGTTGTTGAGGCCAACAACAACAGCGGTTGTGCTTGAGCCCAACGTTCACGCATCATTAATTTCAGCGGGCAGAGAACGCAGCCAGTTTACTTTACATATCACCCGAAACCGCGTGTTCACAGAACGCTTGCTAGAAGAAGGATGAAGGCCGAGCGCTCGTGTCTCATAAGCCAAGCCGCTTCATTTCCCGCCGCTGACGCCGTCTTTTTAACGCTTTCCGACACCAACAAGGAGCGATTTCTCCCTGAGAAACGGAGCCGGCTCAGGATGAATCTTCACAGAAGCGGCCCAAACATCCGGCGCTCACCACCAGAGAACGGTCCATTTAGCGGCCCGACTGTCGTCAGGAGCCGGCAGAGGCTCGCTGATTGCAGCGGGCTCAGCCGTGTTTTTCCTGACACCCACCCGGGTCAGGAATAGCCTGTTTTTGCTCCGTCTGTTGATCTTCCTTTTCCTTCTCTTTAATTCCCGTCTCCGTCCGTCTGCCTCGCTGCCAGCGCAGCCTCGCTGGCCTTGGAGGACGGATCCAGTTTCACACTCACTCTCACACACATGCTCGGCCCTGTCAGGGGTGATTCTGCCCACTATATATAATTTAATTGTGGAATAACAATAATTTCCCTCTGCAATTTTCCTGTCAGTTATCTCGCCGCTCCGCTCTGCGGACCCCTCCACACGGCGGAGCCTTAATAAAGCGGTGACTGGAGCGGCTGCAGCCAAGGTAAACATGGAAAACAATCTGCCCGTCCAGAGCTGCCCGCCACATTCTGGCTCTCTCCTCCTGCTTCATTTAAACGCTTCCGGCTGCAGAAAACGCTCTTTTGCAAAACGCTGCAGATTCTGTTTGTTTCTCTGCTTTCTAGCATCACTGCAGGACCTTTGCCTCTTATTGCTGATAAAATACAGACCATCAAACGGGGAAGCACTGATGCAGCGCTGCTCAGGGTCCAGGGTGGACCGCTGGAGATGGGCCCCAGCCCCCCCCAGGCCCCCCGAGACCCCCGAGACCCCATATGGACCAGCCTCTTCTTATTAGTCAGAGTTCATTTATTCTTTAAACCTAAACACAAAGACTTCTTCATCAATTAGAAGCAGGTAAAGCGTATCTCATTGGTCAAAATTCAATAATCATGCATTCTCTAAAGAAAAGTCAGTTTTCTCGTCCTCTGTTAGACTTTGACTAGGCCGTGTGTTCAGGCTGGTCGTGCTGCTGGAAGGTCTCCTTCCAGCGCCTCTAACAGGGTTTCTTCCAGGTTCCTCCTGCATTCAGCTCCATCCATCTCCCCACAGCATGATGCTGCCGCCACCATGTTTCATCATGAGGACATGGAGTTAGTATTCCTCCACACAAATGGGTTTGAGTGTCAGCTAACCCGAGCTGTGGGTCTCTGCAGCTCCTCCAGAGCCACCATGGTCCTCCTGACCCTGCTGCTGTAAACTAGACCAGAACTTCCTCCCTGACCCGTCTGCTGGGTCTCCATGATGCTGGACGTTCTCTAGAGAACCTCAGAGGCCAGAAGCAGAACGTCTGCTGTTAGATTAAATTACAAACAGCTGTTTCTGTTCATTAATAGGAGAATTCTGAACAATTCGTTTCCATGGACTGAAGGTAAAGGAGGCTGCAGTACCGCACCTTCTCGGCAGATCTCCACTGTAAAAGTGTTCAATAATTTTCTTTCATTCTCCACTTTCTGTTCTTCTGTCACATTAAATCCCTAATAAACGTGTCGAGGTCTGCAGGTGGAATGGGACAAAATGTGGAAGGGGGCGTGAATACTTTTGTGAGCCTCTGTAATCTCATCTAAATTCTGCTTCCAGTGTTGATTAATTAGCATAAAGAAAAAAAAAACTCTCTGCAGTGACAGTAAAACGGACCTTATGGTCGGGTCCAGCTCTGCTCTGACAATGAGTCCAACAAAAAGAGCCGATTCAGCGTTTTCCCTGTTTAATGTGAGGGTTGCTCTGACCTCTACAGCGAGGGAGCGACGCATGATTCCTGACCACGTGTGCACGCATGTTCTGAGCTGCGTTCCTCTGCAGAGTCTGGAGTCAGCGTGAACGTGTGCGCTTCGCTCTGAAGCTTTGTGTCTGCTTGCAATGCGGCGGACTCCCTGTTGCAGCAGGAGAGGCTCTGCAGTCAGTGATGGAGGAGGCTCTTTAGAGGGAGCCGCCACCGAGATGCTATCACAGGTGTGTGTGTGTGTGTGTGTGTGTGTGTGTGTGTGTGTGTGTGTGTGTGTGTGTGTGGGTGGGTGTGTGTGTGTGTGTGTGTGTGTGTGTGTGTGTGTGTGTGTGTGTGTGTGTGTGGGTGGTGCAGGCGTGAGATAGATGCTATCAGGCGTGTCTCTCCCTGCAGCCTGCACCCAGAGGTCAACGCCTCACTCGTCAATCTTCTCCACCGTGTGGACTCGCTCAGAACGTCTGATCCTGAGAGCCAGCAGGGAGAAGCTGGAGGAAACACGGATCCCACCGAGCTGCTGGGTTCCTGGGTTTATTTTCTAAGCAGTCTGAAATGCTGAGCTAAGAGGCTCGGTTCTGATCAACACAGAACCTGCACAAAGTATTCACACCTCCAGTAAAAATGAAGAAAAAATGACGTGGAAGACATGGATGCTCGTTTCTTATAGATTACAAAATCTGAAAAGTGTGGCGTGTGTTTTCAGCCTCCTCTGATCCGCCTGAACAAAATCCAGCGGAACCAACCAGAGTCCAGATGTAATCAGTCTGACTGCAGATGTTCTGGTTCTGGTCTCAGAGGTTCTTCAGAGAACAATCAGCATCATGGAGACCAGGGAACCCAGCAGGAAGTTCTGGTCCAGTTTCCAGCAGGTCAGGTTCTACAGAACCTCCCAGAGTTCTGATCATCATGTGGACCTGGAGAGAGGATGGACCACCTGCAGACCTACCAGGACATGGACGTCCACCTGGACTGGCAGGCTGGACCAGGAGAGCATTGATCAGAGAAGCAGGAGGACCATGGTGGCTCTGGAGGAGCTGCAGAGGTCCACAGCTCAGGTGGAGATAAAATCAGGATTATCCTGGAGGAGAACCTGGTAGAGGCACCAGGAGAGCTGAGACTGAGGTTCTCCTTCCAGCAGGAGAACCATCCTGAACATGCAGCCAGAGGTATTATGGGATGGTTAGAACGGCCTAGTCAAAGTCCAGATGGAATGATGTTCTCCATCTAATCTGACTGAGGCTGAGCTGTTTAACAAATAAGAAACAACTTCTGCAGATGTTTGCAGCTGGAGGAGCCAGAACCCAGGAGACCTGCTGCTAAAGCTGGTCCTGCAGCCAGCAGAACATCTTTCTGTCTCTAATTTAGGTTCAAAATAAGCTAAAATCTCTCAGAGTGAAACTATTCAGATGAAGAATCCCAGAAACCTGCAGTCGTCTCTGACTGAGGAAGAGTCCAAGTCTGTGGAGCTATAAAGTTTATTTGCTATTAGTCTCTATTATGCTCAATCAGCCTTAACGGGCTCAAATCAATACATGAGCAGAATGTCTGAATTAGCTCAGCTACTGCGATACAAACACAGCGTTATAACTTTATGACTGTGATTACATCCCATATTGACTGGGCGCTCAGAACTGTCAGTCTTTCTGGTAACGACCAACACGGGTTCCCGTCTGAGAGGTGCTGGAAAAGCCTGACAGCTGCTTCTCACTGGTATAAATCACGCTTTCATCTTTATTTATTTGCTTATTAATTTAGTCATCTGGGCTCCTTAAACACTGAACACAAACGCTGAGCTAACCGTATTGGAAAAAGCATTTATCTGCGACTGGGAGCCAGCTGACAGACGTGTGATTATTTGGTCAAACAGAGACTGATCAGTGTGAACACATCTCCTTTCCTCTGAGTCAGTTTTAACCCAGAAGAGTCCACTTCTTCAGACTCAGGAGCTTAGCTGCACGGCTGCAGGTTGATCAGAGCACTTTAAGAAATTCAGATTATTGCAGGAATGTCATCATTTGGAAAATCTCTGACGGTTTCTGGAAGAATCCACAATTTTTTTTTAGTTTGGGGTGGCGGTGGTGGAGCAGGGATGTGAGCTAACCTTCACACAGCTGACCTGTCCTGTCAGCCTAGTCTGATAAAACAAGCCGCTAATGCCCCCAAAATATATATTTTATTTAGTTTGCTTAAATTAAATGTCAGATTTAGCTGCACTGAGAGAATCGTTATTCTGGGAGTTAATTAATGCTCTAATTAATCTCACCAGACATAACTGAGGTGCTCCTAACGCTATCAGCCCCTCAGGACGTCTGGTCCCAACGTGGAATTAAAGTTTCTGCACCACAAACGGGGGAAATATATTGATTTTCCAGATTAAATGCAATATTGACAGAAAAACTGGGTAAAAAAGAGAAAAGGAAGGTTAAAGTAGGAATAAACGGTCTCAGCTGATTCCCATTCAAACCGTGCGTATAAACCATAAGGTCCGATGTGAGCATTGATCCAGAAGCATTCTGGGATGTAATCAGTTTCACACCATCAGCACCAAGCAGGAGAAAAAACACGCAGACCCACAGGAACCTCAGCAGAACGTTCCTAATGGACCGCAGTCACGACTGAACTGCAAGTAGATCCACGCTGAACTGGGGATAGTGATGAGCCTGCAAAGCTTCTGCACCATGCAGCAGATGATGCATTAGAGCCTTCACACATTAATGGAGCTTATCTTCATTTAGAGCATGTATGAGAAAGACTGATTAAAAGCTGGAAATAGGAACAGATCCTTTACGTGTCTGATTATGGGAGGAGGAGAAATCCAGGTTCTGCTTTTTCTACTCCGTTCATGTTGTGGATAAACATGAATAATCTCAGTAAGTCTACATCTCTTTGGCACCAGTAGCTGTGAGAATGTGTTTAAATCCTCAGAGTTGTGTGAAATCCACGGTGAACAGGCCAGCGGATGTCTGCCGTGTGGTGAAGGTTGCCGGACCAACGCCACGGCTGCCATGAGGCTGCAGATGGCTGCCGTCTACGTTCTGACGCACGGCGTTCTGCTGCAGGTTTTCTGTGTTTAGGTTTGGAGTCTGACTGTTTTCTGCTTCTGCTGGTTTCCCACACAGGCTCTGAACAACAGCCACTATGAGAGGGACTAAAAGGCTCATTGAGCGGAGTGAAGAGGACTCGGCGTCTTCACAGAGACCTCATTACCGCGCAGAGAGGCACGGACACTGTCCTTCAGTCCGTGAGCTGCAAACAGCCCATTTAACCCAAGTTACTCTCTAATTCCTCTCTTTTATTACACATGTCAGTGTTTCCGCTCCATGCTGGGGGGGGGGGGCTGCTGTATTCTGCCTCGCTGACTCAGACTCTCAGGCTCACCGGCCCTTCAAGTGATCAGAGCCTCACCATGCTCACCATGCTCCTGCAGGTGTAGCTGCCAGCATGCTGCACATGCTGGTGTGTGCGGGCTGGAGGGCTTCTCTGAGCTGCTCAGGGGGACATCTGAATGGGGGGGGGGGGGGGGGGGTTGTCTCTTTTGATCAGCAGATTTGGGCTTTTAACCTGAAGTGATTTCTGACCGTGGAGCCGCTGGCACTCAGCTGCCACCGTGAAGCTGTGAGAGCGGCCTGCAGACGGCTGAGAGGCTCTTTAGCTGCAAAACATGAACCTTTTCAGCAGTTAAATTGTCTCACATATGAATTTTCCCACGAGGTTTAACGGCTGCTCCGTCTGAAGTCTGTTTTGTTTGTGCGTTGCCAAGAAATGTGTGTGTGTGTGTGTGTGTGTGTGTGTGTGTGTGTGTGTGTGTGTGTGAAGGATCCAGTTTAATATATGCTCAAGTGTTTGAACAACCAAAGTCATGCAATTCGCTGCACCCATCTCTGAGAAAATTGACATTTGGAGAGTGTTGCTGCTGGAAACCAGCCTGGGAAAGCTCAACTGTTTACAATCGCACCTGAAAAGGGGAAATAATAGAAACTCAGCAGGTCAGACATTCCTAATAAATGTCATTTTTGAGATTATGACAGACCAGCGTTTGGTTCAGCTGCCAACAGAGAAGCAGGAGCAGCTTAACGAACGCTGCTGATCTGCGAGAACCCATCAGGAACCCGACACCGTCCTGCAGCGACCCGCCTATCACAGCTTAGTGCCTGAAGAACCCAGAGGAACATCATATCAGAGGAACATGGACAGCAGGAGATAAAAGGTGCTGATGACAGCGTTAGCCTTTAAAGCGGCACAGATTAGGCTGCAGGTTTCTCCTCTTCCTGCCTGCTGCCTGATTTCCACGCGAGATCACCGCTCTGCTCTTCCTCCTCATCAGCAGCCCTCCACCTCTCCACCTTGTGGGATGCGGTTAATTGTGCGTGGCTCGGGCAGCTGGCATGCTGCTCTTCCACATAAATAACATGTAAATGTACCTGCAAACAGCAGCAGAGAGTCTGAAAGCTGCCAAATGCGGCTAATCTTGTTGTTGGAAAGCTGTGAATTAATCCCAGATGTACACAGCTTCAGATGTGGTCCGGTCTGCAGGGGGAATAATTGAGGCGATGCACGGCACCAGTACGCTGCTGTAGGAGACACGCAGCTTTTCACTTTATAGTATTTATTTAGAAACTTCTGGTAAATCAGGCAGAGAGTTATTTTTCAGCCAATCATAATGCAGGGCTGATAGCTTGGATAGCGTCCCCCCAGGACCGCTGCTCTGATCTGTGCAGCCTGTTAAGCTCATTGAAACGAATTATCACACGCAGGACTCCAACAACGAATGCTTCATCAGCAGAACCCGACCAGAACCTCTAATATTTAAAAGACCAGAGGTCAGAATGGGAGTACCCAGAGAAAACAGGGACTGGAACCAGAGAGACCAAAATACTTTAATCTGATAAAATCTGTTTCTTCCATCTCTGAATCAAAACTCTTCTTGCATCGTTCACCGTTCTTCATCTTCTTCCAGCAGACTTTAAAGTGCCTCTAAAATCCACTTTTCTTATTTCAGAGAGAATAAAACCTCTGGAATGGGTTTTCTTCTCTGTAGGGTCAGCCTCTTTTTTCCTTCTGCACAACCTGCTCACCCCCCCACCCCCTGATTGTTCCTCATCTGAACCACCGTGATGCTTCACATCAGACTCAGAATAAACGTTCAGCCACCAGGAGACTTCTGGGAAATCCTGAGGAGAATGTTAAGAACATCACAGATAATAAAGAGATGGATTAACTAAACGATGTATAAATAAAATAAAGTCAAAGATTTAAGTCAAACTAAAGCGATAAAATTTGCTAAATTCTGCAACAAAATGACTTTATTAAAAGTGCAATAACACTACATATATAATTAAAATAAGGTGCATTAGAAATGAAAGAAGGCAATGACTAGAATTGAGCTAAAAGCTGAAGCAGCAGGATTAAATAATCCCACTCCTCTCAGGGCCGTAACGGCAGCATAAAATCCCTCGTCTACCTTTTCCTGCCTCTCTATTTCTGTCCATCTCGCTCCTTCAGCTCAGCCAAAGTTCTGCTGGCAGCCAGCAGGGTGTGATGGTTCTGCTGAGCCCGCTGGCTCACAGCGCCAACCCTAAACCCTAACCGGGCCAAA
Source organism: Fundulus heteroclitus (assembly GCF_011125445.2). Taxonomy (NCBI): domain Eukaryota; kingdom Metazoa; phylum Chordata; class Actinopteri; order Cyprinodontiformes; family Fundulidae; genus Fundulus; species Fundulus heteroclitus. The sequence continues at coordinate 15,826,040 of NC_046383.1, forward strand.
CCAGAATCCATGAGCGCCGCTCTCCTCTGACCCCTCGGTGCACGCAGACAACTTCACCGTGGACCGGATCTGAACCAGCGCACGACACACACACACACACACACACTGCATCACTGATGCTTCAATTAATTTAAAGCTAATTGAGATCATTTTTAAGATGAGAATCAAAGACAATGGGCTAACATGTGATTCTGGTTGAGCCTCTCTTCTTTTATTCTCATTATTAAACTATAATATCACTTTATTATTAATAATATATTGGTCAGCAGCCAAAACACAGAAGTAAATTGCAATGGATCAAATCCAGGATTAATTGGGGTCAATCAGCGCCAAACAGGAAGAAGGATGAATTCAATATTTAAAACTGAATTAATGTCTTTTTCTATTAATCCACAGGAAATAAGTTAAAGTTTCGCTCTGCATCTCTTTCTCCAGGGTGATGCAGAACCAGAACCTCACACTGACAGCCACAGACAACACATGGCTTCCAAAGCTGGAAGCTTCTCTTCAAGTTGACGCCCCTAAATAAAATCCACAGGAACCAACAGGAACCAGAACACCGCTGTAATCTGGGTCTGCAGATGTTCTGGTTCAGACCAGGGAACCCAGCAGGAGGTTCTGGTCCAGTTTCCAGCAGGTCAGGTTCTACAACAACATCCAGAGCTCTGATCATCATGTGGACCTGGAGAGAGGATGGACCTCCTGCAGACCTACCAGGACATGGACGTCCACCTGGACTGACAGGCTGGACCAGGAGAGCATTGATCAGAGAAGCAGGAGGACCATGGTGGCTCTGGAGGAGCTGCAGAGACCAGCAGCTCAGGTGGAGGACCTGTCCACAGGACAGCTGTTGGTCTCATACTCCATAAATGTGACAAGCAAAACACTAACTTGGAAGAAAATTTAACTGTAAAAGCAACTTTGGTTTTTAAACGAACCTGCAAACACTTCACATTTGAAACTGGAACAAAGATGAAGCCGTCATCGGACAAAGCCAGAAGACGAGGGAGGAGAAGGAGGGAGACCAGAGGATATATGAGGAGGAGGAACGTCCGTGTTCAGAGCTGCTGGAGGGAGGCAGAGAGAAGTGAAGGTCACCTTGGAGATCCCACAGCAGGTCCGCTCATCTCTGCTCATGAATCACGACAGCTGCTGGTTGGCCAGCCCACTCTGCCCAACCCCCCCCCCCCAGAGTCACACATTCTCTGAGTCATTAAATATGCAGCTGGATCTGTCAGAGCCGCGGAGGCCTCTCTCCCCCCCCCCCCCTCCCCCCCGTCATCTCCCTGTCCTGCTGACGCTCTCAGCTTCTGGTGGCCTCCACGTCTCCACCTGGGCTCACAGGTAAGACTGGGATCACAGCGGGACCACCAAAACCCAACATCCTAACAAGCAGCATCAGCTCAGAGGAGAGCCCCACGCACCTCAGTGCCAGGAACCACCAGGAGACACCAGGAACTACCAGGAACCACCAGGAGGATAAATGTCGACATGCACATAAAACAGATGAACCACTTTTTAAATAGACATTCATTTTGCAATATTTTAACTATTTCCCCCCTGAAGCCAACAGGGGTGTGAATAATTCTGGCTTCAGGTGGAGGTGTGGCTCAGACCAGCAGCAGAGAAGATGAAGTCACGTCTCTGAAGCTAACAGCCGCCTTGAAGCTCGCTCTGCACGGCGCTGCAGGCCGACCCAGCCGGACCGCCTGTGATTTACTGAGAAGATGCTGAAAACCCTCCCAGCTGACTCTGGTTCCTCCAGCTGCCATTTATGAACTTCTCTGTCTCAGGAAGTGCTTCTGTGCCAATAAATCAGCGCTTGTAACCGCTGTGATGGATCAGAACATGCAGACGCTGGTAGAACCGGACCTGCAGCACGTTAAGTGTCAGCGGTCTCCAGTTCAGCTGTGAACAGCAGCTGGTGTGTTTCATGAGACCTTTGCATGTGCAGAGATGAGAGGGGCTGCTAATCCAGAGGCACTGATGCACCTTTGCACTGAGACTCGCCGCTGACCGTCCTCTGATGAGCGCGTTTCCTCCGGGGGGGGGGGGGGGCAGGACCCTCTGGTAGGCTGAATAACATGCAGCGTGTGCTGCCGGCTGCATAGCCACCGTTTGAACATCCAGGAATCCATGCAGCTCAGTCCAAAGTCACATCTATCTCATATTTAAGGGCAGAAGAAGAAATCTGAGCCCTGATGACGCTCTGACTGCTGAGCAGCTTCTGCATTTATTACCCAACCATGAAAAATGTAAGTGATGGACCGCTGTGAATTCCCAGTTAAACACCGTAATGTTGCACCTGATCCAAAGGATGCATATATTTCTCTGTGTAATTATCCTTCCTCATCTCCACACATTTATATTCTGTTTCTTTTCTGACTCTGATAGAGATCTTTAAAGATAAATTAAGCTGATTAATGTTATTTAGGTCTGAAAATGATCTCGTACTTATAATTTATTTTCATTAATCTTTGTGTCAGCGGGGAGAAAAATCTTGAGTCGAGAGATCGGTGAACAAAAACTGCATCTAATTCAGCTGCTTTAGGAGCAGCCGATGTGTAATTATCAATTAATCAGCTTCATATTAGCCTGACATCAGCGCCGCCCTGCACTCATGAGGCTCTCACCAACACTTTACACGCCAGCGACACGTCTGCACCTCACCCTCAGCTTGTGTGCTCCCTGCCATAGCCGTTTGTGAATTAATAATTGTGTATGACTGCATTTATTAAAACAGTTCTGCATGTTATTCCCGGCTGCTCTGCGCGTGTGTGTGGGCGCCCTTTACCCCAGCTCATTGGGATGCAAGCCGCGAGCCCGTCGAGTGAGAGCCGTCCAGGCTAGCTTTGGAGCCATTAGTGCGCTCGTTAGTCCAGTTATGTTAAATCTAAATTACCATTCATCATCACACAGGGAGCCATCATTTGTTCTGATGCGGCCCGGCAGACACACACGCTAACCGGATTAACTCATTCACCGACACGCACTCACCACAGCGCAGCAGAATTCACAATCAGCTGTTAGCTTCATGCTAAGTGCTTTAAAGACAGGACGTATTATCGATCGGGACGTTGCGGTTTCTTCAGAAAACCGAGCCGCTCTGATCATCTCACCGCAGGTTCTGCAGGAGTTAACTGAACCGCAAGCGGATAATTATCAAAATCCAGACAAACTCGTTTCATGTTCTGCTGCTAAAAGGACTTTTTTATGCTACTCTGCATTCATCATTTATAAAACCTATCGCAGCAGTTTAAGGCTCCCACATCTGGACCGAACAGCGGATCCATCCAGACCCGTCCCACAACCTGTGGACAGGAAACGCTAAACGAGTCCTGGATTTATCAGAGGGAATCATCTGCAAAACACAGAATATTTTGGATCTGATCCAACAAATCTAAGGTTTTCCAGCAATCTCTGATGTTCACATTAAAGTGCAAAACAGGCTCAACCAGCGGCCATGTTGGAGAGGGCAGAGCGCCATGCGGCACACCAGTCAGGACCCGTTGGACCGGAACCACAAGGTGGTGAAAGGAAGAGAGGAAGCAAGCTAACGCTAGCCTAGCATCCGCTGAGCAAAGATCCTCAGCAGAGTGAGATGTGAGTTTACTGAAGAGTTTTTGGAGCCACAAGTAGCGAGACAGACGATTGTTAGAATTAAAACCCAAAGAAGGTTAAAAAATAAAATGACTGTTCTGTTCTGAAGCTGAAGACGTTTCGCTTCCCTTCAAGAAAGTTTTCTCAATTCAAAATGTCTGGAGTAGTGAGGAGTTCCACGTTTGGAAGTCCAGTTGTTTTATTTTTTAAACCTTTTGGTCCTGCAGAACCTCTGAACGTGCCAAAACGTGGAGTTCTGGAAGGACACGAAGCTTCAGAACAACGCTGTGGTTTTAATACTAACAGAAATAAATGAAGCGGTTCGAGTCGTTAATGAACTTTATCAACAGCAACCCGTCAGCAGTTTGCAGTGAGATGGAAGCGACTGTCAGTACATGCATCTCATTGTTCTGCTCTGCTTCTGCAGAGAGATTGCTCTCACAGCCAGAGCTGCTTTAGCGTTGCTGCAGGCCTCCTGGTAGATCTCCACACCAGTTTTCCCCTCGTCTTTCACCAGATTTTGAGAGATATTAGCTCTTGGTAATGTCACTGCTGGGCCATAACTGTTACATTTCTCTGTCTTTGCTGTTTTGTAAAAATGTTTGGCCAAGTTTCCATATCAACAGCTTTTCGACAGTGAGATTCTCTGATGCTTTAAAAGCTCCCTGCAGACCTGCAGGGGTTTCCTTTTGTTTTTTTAGTTGAGCTTTAAAGGTTTTAGGTTTCACAATAAAGGTGGAAAAAGTTCATAAAATATTTATCTTGGTCTGATTTTTAAATACATAAAAACCTCTCATAATACCAGGGCTGTCTAGACTTCTAATAGCCATATGGAAGGAGCATCAAATAAAACCCGACGGTCCAGCGCGGTATTGTGCAGAACCTCCTCCTCAGGTATGTTCCTGTCGTTGTGATTCTACCAGCAAAGCATTATGGGAAGCTTTAACAGCTGCTCTTCTCTACTTTAAATGAAGTGCCAGGGTGTGGACAGGTAAGTAAATCCAGCCTTTTCATGTTGAATGCCATAAAACTGCCATTTGTGAAAATTGTTCTAAATATTTATTTCTGTGAGTTCATTATTGACCTGCCTGCTCAAGAACAGTGTCCTGAAATACTCCTGCTTCCTAAAATAAGAATGGATGTCTAGAGGTGGACCATGCTCCATGCTTCTTGATTTATTCTTCACCTAAAACACATTAACACACAAACTGTGCTGCACTGAATCCTTTCATATGAATCTGTGTCGTAGAGACAAGATGCCGTTCAGCTCCCTGCAGAGCAGACACCACCCTACAGGCCAGGCTTGATGTTTATACAGACATGCAGGAGAGTTTTTATTTCTCAACCCTGGAGCTTTCTATGTGTCCTGTCTGGCAATGTGGCGCTAAAAATTATTAAGAAAGATTTTACTTTCACAAGTGGAGCCTTACTGCTTTCACCATAGTGCTCTGCTTGATTTATATATGCAAGAAGCTTTATTATTATTTATGCTGGGACTATTTCATGTTAAATGGACACTGAAACAGGAAGATAGAAGAGGAAAAAAGGAGAGAAACAGACAAAATGCTAAAAGGTAGAAAAGGTGAAAGAAAAAGGAGAGGAAAGGTAGAGAGCGATATAACATCCTCTGAGTCTGCTTCTACACCTGCAGAGAGAGATATAAAGAACAGCAGAACCAGCTGATAAAGTATTACAGGAACAAACAACCAACACCTTGATACCATCACTGAAGAATATACAGGATTAATTAATAACAGGATTAATTAATACGACATGTAGAAAGTGACAGCTGGAGATAATAACAGGGTTTTCTGGATATAAGTGAGTCTGTAGTTCCTGGATCCACCTGCAGGTGTTGGTGAGAGTGAACTTGTGTCTGTGAGGTTTATCCATGAGAAAAATGCTCAGTAGTAGCTGTGAGGAACCAAAGACCCCCAGATGTCCAAAGGGACCCCCAGAGCAAGGTACCCAAGAGGGACCAACATGGAGAAATGTCCCATCATGGTTATTTATATATTTACTATACTGGCTACAGATCAGTAGTGCAATGAGATCGCAATGCCAAAACATCATGATATGTCTGGGTGAGGTGGTGCTATCTCGCGAGCACCACCCAGCTACAGCCAGGCGCTGCCTTACCGGGACAAGAGATGCTCTGACTACTCTGAAACCATTTGTTTGGCAGCAGCAACAGCGAGACAGACAAAACACGCACAATATGTAAGCATGGCCTCAAACTATGACCGTCTACTGCAGCTGAGCCTGGCACAGGGCAGACACCAGAACCACCACAGCGCCGTGCTGGAACCAGCAGCATCTGTGAAGAAGACAAGGAAAGAACACTGCTGGAAAATATCGCTGCACTTTTGCTTCTACATCCGTGTGCCAGAGCTGCAGCAATAAGAAGAGACATCATGGTTTTTATTGCCGCTGATATGAGTCTGCCTTCTGTTGTGGAAAAACGAGGATTTAGGAGACTTCTGAACATCAGAACCAAAGCGGTCCATCATGCGTGCATTTTGCTCACACAGTGATCTCTAATCTCTACGGGGAGAGATCAGCAGAGTTACTGGTGTTCAGACACCAAAGGAGGCAGAAAACATCGCTTTAAAGACTGACGGCCAGACATCTAGGGCTACGTCTACCTGCGTCTACCTATGTCTACCTACGTCTACCTGCGTCTACATACGTCTAGCTGCGTCTACAAACGTCTACCTACGTCTACCTACATCTACAAACGTCTACCTACGTCTACCTACGTCTACCTGCGTCTACCTACGTCTAGCTACATCTACCTACGTCTAGCTGCGTCTACCTGCGTCTACAAACGTCTACCTACGTCTACAAACGTCTAGTTCCGTCTAGTTCCGTCTACCTGCGTCTACCTACGTCTAGCTACGTCTACCTGCGTCTACCTACGTCTAGTTACGTCTAGCTACGTCTAGTTACGTCTACCTGCGTCTACCTGTGTCTACCTACGTCTACCTACGTCTACCTACGTCTACCTGAGTCTACCTGCGTCTACCTACGTCTACCTACGTCTACCTACGTCTACCTACGTCTACCTGCGTCTACCTACGTCTAGCTACGTCTACCTACGTCTACCTACGTCTACCTACGTCTACCTACGTCTAGCTGCGTCTACCTACGTCTAGCTACGTCTACCTGCGTCTACCTACGTCTACCTGCGTCTACCTACGTCTACCTACGTCTACCTGCGTCTACCTGCGTCTACCTACGTCTACCTGCGTCTACCTACGTCTACCTACGTCTACCTGCGTCTACCTACGTCTACCTGCGTCTACCTACGTCTAGCTACGTCTAGCTACGTCTAGCTACGTCTACCTACGTCTACCTGCGTCTACCTGCGTCTACCTGCGTCTACCTGCGTCTACCTACGTCTACCTGCGTCTACCTGCGTCTACCTACGTCTACCTGCGTCTACCTACGTCTACCTGCGTCTATCTGCGTCTAGCTACGTCTACCTACGTCTATCTACGTCTACCTACGTCTAGCTACGTCTACCTACGTCTACCTACGTCTACATACGCCTACCTACGTCTACCTGTGTCTACCTGTGTCTAGCTACGTCTACCTGTGTCTACCTACGTCTAGCTAGGTCTACCTACGTCTACCTACGTCTACGTCTACCTACGTCTACCTGTGTCTAGCTACGTCTACCTACATCTACCTACGTCTATCTATGTCTACCTACGTCTAGCTACGTCTAGCTACGTCTACCTACGTCTACCTACGTCTACCTACGTCTATCTACGTCTACCTACGTCTATCTACGTCTACCTACGTCTATCTACGTCTACCTACGTCTACCTGCGTCTACCTACGTCTACCTGCGTCTAGCTACGTCTAGCTACGTCTAGCTACGTCTAGCTACGTCTACCTACGTCTACCTGCGTCTACCTGCGTCTACCTGCGTCTACCTGCGTCTACCTACGTCTACCTACGTCTACCTGCGTCTACCTGCGTCTACCTACGTCTACCTGCGTCTACCTACGTCTACCTGCGTCTATCTGCGTCTAGCTACGTCTACCTACGTCTATCTACGTCTACCTACGTCTAGCTACGTCTACCTACGTCTACCTACGTCTACATACGCCTACCTACGTCTACCTGCGTCTACCTGTGTCTAGCTACGTCTACCTGTGTCTACCTACGTCTAGCTAGGTCTACCTACGTCTACGTCTACCTACGTCTACCTGTGTCTAGCTACGTCTACCTACATCTACCTACGTCTATCTATGTCTACCTACGTCTAGCTACGTCTAGCTACGTCTACCTACGTCTACCTACGTCTATCTACGTCTACCTACGTCTACCTACGTCTACCTACGTCTACCTACGTCTAGCTACGTCTACCTATGTCTACCTACGCCTACATACATCTACCTACGTCTACCTACGTCTAGCTACGTCTACCTACATCTATCAATGTCTACCTACGTCTACCTACATCTACCTACGTCTACCTACGTCTAGCTACGTCTACCTATGTCTACCTACATCTATCAATGTCTACCTACGTCTACCTACGTCTAGCTACGTCTAGCTACGTCTAGCTACGTCTACCTACATCTATCTATGTCTACCTACGTCTACCTACGTCTACCTACGTCTACCTACGTCTAGCTACGTCTATCTATGTCTACCTACGTCTATCTATGTCTACCTACGTCTAGCTACGTGAGCCGCAGCGTACACCATCAATCACAACTGGGATGTTATTAAAATCTCCTCCCGTCTCATTCTGGTGAATCCTCTGTTCCTTAAGGTGTAGAAATATGTCACACTTTGAATAGGTAACGATGAATGATGGACGAATAAATGGATGGATGGATGAGGGATGAATGGATGGTGGATGAATGAGGGATGGATGGATTCATGAATGAGAGATAAATGGATGGATGATGGATGGATGAATGATGGATGGATGATGGTTGGATGATGGATGTATGTATGTATGGATGAATGGATGAATGAATGATGGAGGATGGACAGATGATGGTTGGATGAATGGATGAATGGATGGATGATGGTTGGATGATGGATGGATAGATGGATGGATGGATGGATGGATGGATGGATGATGGTTGGATGATGGATGGATGAATGGTTGGATGAATGATGGATGGATAGATGTATGTATGTATGTATGGATGGATGGATGAATGGATGAATGAATGATGGAGGATGGACAGATGATGGTTGGATGAATGGATGAATGGATGGATGATGGTTGGATGATGGATGGATGAATGATGGATGGATGATGGATGGATGGATGGATGATGGTTGGATGATGGATGGATAGATGGATGAATGGATGGATGATGGTTGGATGATGGATGGATAGATGGATGGATGATGAATGGATGATGGATGAATGATGGATGGATGGATGAATGGATGATGGATGAATGGATGATGGATGGATGAATGGATGAATGGATGATGAATGGATGAATGGATGATGGATGGATGAATGAATGATGGATGGATGAATGGATGATGGATGGATGGATGAATGGAGCCCCACCAGGTTTCTTCTATCTCTGCATCAGAATCAGGTTCTGTCGCTCTGACTCTCTCATAAACCCGTCGATCCAAACCATCAGAACCACGCGGCTTAACACTGAGCAGAACACTGAGTTCTTTACTGGTTCAGGTCGTTAGAACCAGAACGGGACGGCAGCAGGGTTCTGGACGGGTTCTGGACAGGTTCTGGACGGGTTCTCCCTGTTCTGGACGGGTTCTCCGTGTTCTGCGGTTCTGACTCGCTCTGACAGCCGCGGTGGTCTGGAAACAACAGCGGCCCAAATTGAGTCAGTCGGCCCGACATTTGTTCCGTCAATAATTGATGCTCTGCTCTCAGACGCTGCTTTCCTCTGCGCCTCCTCCTCCTCCTCCTCCTCCTCCTCCTCCTCCTCCTCCTCTCTGCTGGTCAGAGACGTTTAACTCGTCTTCCTGCTGCTCCGTCTGCACCAGCTGGAAGGTGGAGGACATCTATCCTCCGTCTTCTGATGTCTTTAAGTCTTATTTGTTCTCCTGCCTCCTTGTTTAACAGTTTCTCCCTCTGCACCTCCTCCTCCTCCTCCTCCTCCTCCTCCTCCTCCTCCTCCTCCTCCTCCAGCGTCCCTCTGCCGCTCCACTCAGGCCCAGCAGCAGATAAATAAATAATGTCCAGGAGCCGGCAGAATTTACAACACCAATATCACATGCCTTCCCTTCCTCCTTTCTCTTTAAAGCCTTCTCCATCTTGGAAGCGTTCTCAAATCGCGGCTCTTTCCTTCGCCTCTGGTGACGGGACGCCGCTCCTTCAGGGTCTGAATAAATCATGGCCTGCAGCGCTTTACCAAACCTCCACTTTCATCCAGCGCAGGAGAAACAAGCAAAAGACAGCCAATAAACGGAAAAGCTTCATATCTGTCCGTAGAAATAAATCTCATTTTTCAGTTTGGAAAAATTCCCTTTATATTATTAATAATAATAATATCAGGTTGCAAGTACAAATAAGGAGGCAGAAAAATTCCCTTTTCAAGGTTTTTCATCTGGTGTGAGGAGAGAATGTTAAAAACACAATCCCTTTAATTGTTTAACAGTTTTAACATGCTGTCTAATTCCAAACACCAAAATCCAATCACTTATCACTCATTTATTCCCAGAGAACAATTACAACCAGATTAATGAAACTAACAAACTCAAATCCATTTAGCATTTTTATAATGAGCCAGACGCCCCAATATTCAGCTTCCAATCACCAGAGCAGCTCCAGTGAAACACAGGAAGCTCAGATAAAGCCTGGCCCACCAAGAAACACTGGCTAATTAAAAATGACAAGATTAATTAAAGTGGAGATTCATTAGTGGCGCACACACTGAGCTGCACTGCTTTCAATTAGCATGTGACACACACACACATAGACACACACACATAGACACACACACATAGACACACCAGCCATGACTGCAGGCTGGCCTCAATTTCAGGTTTCTGCTCATTCTGACTAATGTTGACGCAGACACAATGGAACAATCGTTCTTTTATATACAGATACACCTGCAGTGATCGGCGTCTCATTCCTACACACTTTATCTGGAGTTAAATATCATGTTAAAACTGTCATGCATGCTCAGTATGAGGGATTGCTGCAAAGTCAACGACTCTAAGGCAGCAGCTGTCCTCTGCGGCTCTACGCTCATCCAGGAGGAGTGAACGCTGCAGGTCCGTGACTGGATGCAACCTGCTGGCTTTCCAGAGAGGAAACTATGAAGCAGCCTGACTGCAGGAAATGGTTGAACTGATTCTGGAAAGAGCCTTAAGATGACGTGTTGTGAATTGGAGCTGTAGAAATAAACTAAAAGTGAAAACTGAATTTATTTGCCCAGAATCAGAGAACTCAAGGATGGGACCAAGCCTACGGCTGCATGACTTTAGTAAAACATGACGTTATAATGGTGTCAGGTCAATTTCAGCCTCATATTCCTCTCTGTCCTCCATCGTCTGGATGACGGCACTGTGCTGTGTGAGCTTTGGCATGGCGGTCACTGAAAATGTGCTTCAGGTGTGGGCATCGAGCAAATTTAAAATTACTGGCATGCAGTGCATGAATGCACAGCACTTGAAATGTAATAACCAACCAAATATTGGATCAAAGCAGCCCTCGGTGATTTATTGTGCCGCTCTGGTACTAACACACACACACACACACACACACACACAAATACACACACACACACACACACACACACACACACACACACACACACACACACACTGGAACAAAGAAACGTCCGTTTACAACCAGCAGCTCTGCCAAAGATCTCAGATCACAGCTTTTTGTCCTGATTTGTTGTCTGACTCGTGTTAATTTGTTTAAATCAACAGCTGAATAATTTGAAGCAGGGGTGCAGGATATGATGACATCAGAGATCATCACATTCTATGCATCCTAGTTCTATCCTCCTGCTAAGACAATCAGTTTAATTTTCCTGTTTTTCCGGCAGTTTTATAAACAAACTCATATTGAAGCAAATGAGGGTTTTAGCGTAGCCTGGCCAGCCTGACTTACGGCATAAACACGGCGTATATGTCTGTAAAGCAGCGAGTAGAGTGGGACTAACAGGGTCAGCGGAAACCGGTCAGAACCAATCAGAGAACCACGGATGTGACGTTTTATCCCTTAGAGTTCATACATATATGTCAGATCATTCAACACAAAATGAAGGGCATCATTAAAACATTCTTCCATTGCGACCGCCATCTTGGTTGTTACGGTTGCAGAAAAGCGCTGCTGCATTATGGGTAACTCTGGCAGGGCTAGTAAACGAGGGGCTTTAGGAGCAGCCGAGATGTTTCACCAACCAGTGTTTAATCGAGCGTTTAATCCAGCTCCACTCTGGATCTCATAAATGCACAAGGGAGGATTCTTGAAGACTTTTTGGAGACTACAGGAACATCTTGTCATTCAGCAGCTACTAGTTACCTACCAGCTAATGCTGGTAGGTAACTAGTAGCTGGATGATTGCAGTTACCAGTTAGTCAGACGTATTGGACAATAGGTCTAGCATTGCTTATTTATTTATTTATTTTAGTAGCCTGGACCTCAGTAATACACAAAGTGCTTTACAATTAAATTTAACATTCTTTAAATCTCCGTTAAACAGTTGACAGCGTCCCTTCCCCTCAGTGTTCAAGCTGCAGAATGAAATTTACCCCTCACAGATTGGCTCTGCATAAGATATTCTGGGTGTTTTTGGTGTGAGGAATAAAATAATGAAAAATGGAACAATTACTTGACCAACACACTAATAAAGTTAACATTTAACTGCTGCGTCCTCCGTACACAAAGGACCATTATTCCAGATCCTTAGGGTCCTCCATTCTTGTAAATAGGCTGTTGGTGTTTTTATTTTTTTTATAAATATACATGAATATTTTACACATGTTTTAAAATCATTCTACTCAGTTGCACATTACAGTATTTTTGTTTATTGCTGCTGATACACCCGAATTCCCCACAATGTACAATAAAGGATCTATTATATTACATGCTATTTATCCTGATGTTAAAATTATAACTTAAAAATAATTTGCGAATGGTTATAATATTACATCATTTTTGTATTTTTATGTATCTATTAAATATATGAATTTTGCTTTAGCCAATAATAAAAACTTAATAAAATTGATTTTAAATGCCATGTATGAAATGGAGTGATGATAAAGTTGTGTTCATGATATTAGACTTAAAAACAAACATCATATTTTGTGACACTGCCCACTAATCTGAAGGATGTGAGAAGCAGCAAGGACAGCCTCATTTCAGGTGGTCTTAATTGATATGAAACACTCATTTGTTCCAGCAAGACCTTAGACAGAAGCCAGTAAAAAAAATTGAAGATAGAACCATAAATCACACATCCTGAATGCGATCGTTTGGTCAAATACTAAAAAATCTGCTATCCTTCTAATCCTTAAATGTGTCAAAACTAAGAACTCCGTGATTTTAGTGAAATTAGCACATCAACAAACAGCAAGTTTGAGGCACTTTTGTGGGTTTATTAAAAAAAAAAATCTGACATGTTTTCATGTTTAAATGGGGATAATCTTGTAGATCTTTGTTGCGTTTAAAAAGCCCGACGTGTGCAACATTTTTCCCTTTGTGAGTTCTGGTCCTCAGAAAAAAACAGAAAACTGTATCAGTTTGGATAAGCCAGCGTCTCTGCAAATAATCAGCAATACTGTTAAGTTTGCCACCTAACTTGGGACGACAGAAAAGCCTAATTTTAACAGGGACTAAACACTTCTTCACATTAAAGCCCTTAAAAAAACCTGGAAACCCTTTAGGGAGCTGATAGGTCCTCAACCTGACGGTCCTCAGCCGATACCGGTCCTCACAATGACAGAGTTACAACAGCACACACACACACACACAAACACACACACACACACACACACCTGATGGTGCAGTCACATGACCTCCAATCACCGTTATCTCTATCGTCCCATTTTGTACCACGGTCACGAAATCAGCCCTCAAGAACCGAACAGATGGGTCTGCGTCTGTTTCTGTGAACGCATCAACATCTGTGTGTGTGTGTGTGTGTGTGTGTGTGTGTGTGTGTGTGTGTGTGTGTGTGTGTGTGTGTGTCTGCTGTTAAAAATGAAGATCATTCCTGCAGCAGAATTGCTTACTGTCATTCATGTCTTGCACACACACACACACACACACATGCGGGTCAGGCTTTATTAAAACGTCACATTGTGTGGATCTACTGTGTGCTGTCATGCTGCCTGTTGTGAATGGGAGAGGCTGCGTATTTACAGTGAATTGTAAATCCTGCCGAGCTCTCAGCTGTCAAAGACTTATGAATTGCTAATACGCCGTATCTTGCACCGCTGATTCTCCGCTATCTGGCCCCTATCACTCCCTTTGTGCGCTCGGCACAGAGCGCGGGCCGGGATTCAAAGAAGCTAACTCTGCTAAATGGAAATAAAATGCAGGGATGAAGGATGCAGGATGCATCAGATGGAAACGTATGGAACTGTCACAGTGTTTAAAATCAGATCCTTAACTTTAATAGTTCACAAAGGAGGCTACGTTTTATTCTGTCTTTCATGCATTAGGCTTGCTTTAGGAATCCTCTCTGATACGAGAGCAGGAGATTAAAACGGGCCAAATATCACCTTCAGTGACGAGTTTAGTTCAAACATCCTCATCCTCTGAGATCAGCAACCAGGCATTAATGTGTGATTTAGATATCTCATTCCATAACTTCGTTATTCACATGTTCGTCTTTTAGCTTCTGCACCTGAAACTGTGGAGAAAACAGGTTTATCCCAGTGACATGAGGCTCATGGCTCCAATAGTCTCTGCATGTTGTAGCAGTTCTCTGTAACAATGAGGCTCACTTCCTTCAAAATCGGCCGACTAGAGACAGAAATATTGCCGTTCTGTTGAATAATTGTCAGATGGAGTGAAAACCAGCAGATGCTGTTTAAACTCCAGCTGCAGCAACATGTTTCCCTCCGTGGTTCTGCAGGACGGAAACTGCTCTATATAACATCTTCATATTCACTGTTTCATCTCATCCATTCATCCAGGTCAGGTCTGGCTTCAGCAACAATTTGATTTGCTATCAGAGACCTTCATGTGCAGAGATGCACCGATAAACTGGCAGCTCAAATACTGGAAAACTGGATTTATTTTTTCTCCTTTTAATTCCTAAACACATCAGCCCAGAGGTCCACTGGGATGTAATTTATTAGCCTAATACAAATCACACAATTGTTAAGGAGGAATGCTCAATACTTTCATAATTTCTTCATTTACTGTAGAAATAAAAAAACACTAAATTTGTGAAGGAACCTGCAGCACATTCTCTGTTTTATGTCCTTAAAAACAGGTTTGGCTAAAATTCTAATTGGCACATTAGATGCCAGAGAAGGCGGAAAGTTGCAATTTAAAAGTTGATATAACGCCATTTTTCACACATTTAAAACCTTAACAAGCTGAAAAGCTTCGTTTTGAGTCTAAAATTGAACGATGCTGAGTAGATATAATGTTTAACAGGATAAAGTTATTCCTGCCGTTGCAGAGACGTGTTGAGGAATCCTGTTTATTCAGGATTATCAGATACAGCTGAGCAGAAAAATGTCAGCTGTCGCCACATTTGAGCTTTTGCAGTTTTCCTGTTTCTCCTGCAGCAAATACTCAGCTGAGCTCAGAAACAGACGTATTGGTACCTGAAGATATGCATCAATGGGCTGGAGGTCAGGAACAGCCCATTGATTGGTGACTGGAAAGCCATTGAATTTTATTTTCTGTTAAATGCATCAATTTACAGTCTGCAAACGCCGCGACCCACAGCGCGTCCTTTGAGACGCTTTTTTAATTTCAGTAAAATCAGGAGATAATCCTGGAATATCTTAATTTTCTGTTGGATTCAAACGTTTTTTCTGCAGTACATTTTCTCTCTTTTACATGTTTTTAGTCCTTCAGGAAGAAAAAATATAAAAATTGTGTGCAGAGCAAACGTGAAAGAAAGCAGAAATCGGTAATCAGCCTTGAAATCAGCCGGATCAGTGCATCTGCAGCTCTATCAGCATCTTTCCAGCTCGGTTTGCTTTACATTTTATGCTTTAACAAACTGACAAGCTGCGCTGAAGATTAAATCCTGTCGTAGGTTTTTAACATAATGAATGAAACTTCTTCTTCTGCATGACTTGTGTTCGTTCAGAGCGATGCACAGAGTGGAGATCTCTCCTGTCGCTGCTGGACTTGAACAGTCGCCAATCACCACACATGTGCAGAGTGACAAATGAGCTGCTATAAAAACACAAGAGAAGCTCACACACCCTCAGCCACGTCAAACGGCGGGAGGCAAACAGGTAAACCCCCCGTCTGCAGGGCAAAGTCACCTGGATGCAGCGACACGCTTGGTGCAGGAAGATGTGAACCCCGGCAGGTGGAGGAAACAATCATCTGCATGTGTGCGCGTGTTGGGAGTGAAGGACGCCACATACGCTGCTTTTCAGATCTTACTGAGGACCGTTCACACACAGGTACGTTCAAACTGCGTTTTTTATCAGCTGAAGCATCTCTGAGTCAAAGCGCTGACGACAGAAAAGTAACAAGTCTGGAGAAACGAGACGGGAGACTAAAGGAAAGTGGGCAGAAGAAACGGCGAGGAGCAAATGAAGGGATGAAGAGGCTAAACGCAGAAACAGTAAAGATCCCGTCTGAAAAGAGCGAGAGGCGAGGAGACGGAGCTGATGATGAGCAGAGGAGGAGGAGGAGGAGGAGGAAGAGGAGAGGTACTCACAGGATCTCCAGATCGCGCAGCGCCCGGAAAGCTCCATCTTCGATGCAGCTGATGTGGTTGCTGTCCAGCTGCCTGCAGCACAGAGAGAGAGAGACGGGAGAGAGACGGGAGAGAGTGAGATGTGGGTCTGCAGGTCCGCTCAGCCGGGGGAGGGACTAGTCTGCGTTGCATGAATGGGTGTGTGGGTCTGTGTGAAGGTGATCCCCCGCAGCGCTTAGAGCAGCAGGTAGGCGAGGCGCAGGGGAAGCCTCTCACCTCCGGCTGATGTGACCGGCCCCGAGGACAGGAGGAGAAGAAAAGGAGAGCAGGAGAGAGGAGACCGGTGTGCTGGAGTGGCCTGCCTCCCTCCAGCCTATCACCTCCCTCCCCGCCGCACACTGCCCACCGGGAGAGAGAGGGGCGAGAGAGGCAGGCTGGGAGGAAGGAGAGAGCGAGCGCCACTAAAGCCCACCCTGCCTGTCTGTTCTGTAAATATTAATTGCATTTCTGCTCCCCGTCCTCCTCCTCCTCCTCCTCCCCCCCCACGTCCTCTTTTATTCTTTCTTTCCTCTCTCTGTAGTGAAAGACGGAGTAATTTCATTACATTAGGCCAGCCAATCCATTAAGGGCCTTTTACCGGCTCTGTCACTGAAACAATTTCATTAAAAGGAAAGCCTCCGTAAATCAAGCTACAGTCACGACTCCGCCGCTCATTCCCGCTCTGCTTCCTTCCTCCAGCGATACCTTCGTCCTCCTCCCTCCCTCGCCTCGCTCAGCGACTTGTTTGCTGCTCTCCCACATGCACCCTGGACCCCGCCGTCATTCATCTTTGGCTTTTACTTTAATTTGCTTAGCCGCCTCACCGTCCAACTCTCCTGAACCCAACAACCCTGAACCTCCCCTCCTCCCCCCTCCTCCCATCACGCCGGTCCGTCCACCCATCTGTCCCTCCAACCCCCCAGAGGCCAGTCGCTGCTAGACGAGGACGTTAACATTTCACATTTCTGGAACCCTCAGGAGGATCTGAGGATCTGAGAAAGGTCTTGCCAGCCTGGCAGAGCTGTTACTGCAGCCTGCTGCTGGTGGATCAAACATGTTGCATGCAGTCGCTCCTTCTCACAGTAAAACACGGAAGTTTTGCTCTGAGCAACGCTTTGACCTGTTGTCTCTCTCTGCAAACGCAGAGATGCTGTCCTCGGTGCAGGAGACGGATGTGATGATCTGAAGTCTGCTCAGACGCAGAGAGTCAGGAGGAAAGCAGAGAATCAGCAGCAGAAACCTGCTGCTTTCAGTGCTGCTCTCTAGGAACAGGATATAAAGCGTATCATTCCACCTTCATCTCTTTCTTCTGCAGCATACGTCTGCTGCTAATCCCCTTCTCCTCTCTTCTTTTCATCCTCATCTCTTTGCATTCATCTTCTCCATTTTTATCTCCTGCCTCTCCATTCATAATCCCTTCTTTGCCCTCCTGTGTCTTCTCCTCTCCTCTTTGATTCCTCTTCACATTTTCTCTTCTCACACCTCATCTATCCACGGCTAATCCATATTCCTTCTCCTTGTTCTCTTTTATCAACCTTTTAAATCTCCGCTTCCTTTTCTCCTGAGCCCTGCCGTCTGCAGCACCTGTTATATCAGTCATGTCAGCTTTTACCCTGAAGAAGGCCCTTTTCTCTGGGGGAGGCAGAAAAAGCTGCTCTGGCTGCTTTTTTTACGGACTGCTTACCCTCCGCAGGTTTAGTCAAAGTAAACTCTGCTCCACGGAGGTGGAGGTCAGTCTAGAAACAGGAGGATGTTACTGTCAGCCTGCTGATCTGACAGGAAACAGAGATTCATTCAGGTTTGTAGGCTTTCATTTTAAAATTAGCTGGAGGTTTAAAAGCTGACGGCTTTGATCTTTGAAGGTAAAATTAAATGATTTTGTTCTTGAGTTTGCAGGAAGCTGAATGAAGACGTAAACCTGCTCATTGAAAATTACAGATATACAGTCAGCGGCCACTTCACCTGATACACCTGGTTATGGCTGATTAATGCAAAGGGCTCCTCAGCCAATCACAGCGCAGCAGTGCCGGCAGGTAGCCAGGTGGAAGCCTCAGAATGAGGAGGAAGGGATTTAGTTTAAACTTCAGGCAGAGAACGTGCCGACAGGTCCCTGCAGATCCAGAAAGGCTCCAGCAGCTCCAACATCTGCTGGTCTGCAGAACACGCCTCTGAACACGTCTCAGAACACGCCTCTGAACACGCCACACACGGCATCAGCAGGTGAGCTACAGCAGCAGAACCGCTGACCAGAACCGGAGAAACGTCGCCTGCTCGGCTCTGCTCCAGCGGTCCAGGCTGCTGTGGAGGGAAATGTTCTGATGGGAACCATCCCTCCATGACCCCGGTGGAACCATGTGGAAGTTCTCCAGATACACAGAACAAACGCGGTGGAACAGGAGGTTCTCACCATGGATGCTCAGCCAATGAGACGCCATCATGTCAATGCGGAGCTAAACCCGGGGAATGGTTCTGACACCTTGTTGAGTCGCTGCCATGAAGAGTTAAGGAGGTCCAATTAGGTCCTGGCGAGGCGTACCCAACAAAGAGAACATTTTCTTTTCTTCTTCTCCAAGCTGAGAATATTCTCACACGCTGGCAGGACTTCTGTCATTTTCCTTTTCTGGTCATTATTTCTCAGAGAGCAGCTGCTGGTGGTTAGCAGTTGGCAGGACCTTGGCTTGGACTCCTGGGAGCCAGAACGTCCCGGTTCAGCTGGCAGCGCCATCATCTTCAGCCGTCTCTGAACGTTCATGCAACCCGAGTCGAGTTTGGAGCTGCAGCAACGACTGGATCACCAGCCTGGAGCCGGAGCGGTCGGCGTTTCCAGGATCTTAGCGCTTTCCATGTGCCCACCTGTTGCAGCAGAGCGGCGCGTGCAGAGCAGCGCGTGCAGAGCGGCGCGTTCTGAGCGGCGCGTTCTGAGCGGCGCGTGGAGGCGTCTGCTCTGTGACTGACTGAGAGACGCAGTGACGGCGTCTGGGAGCTGACAGCAGATGCTTCTGCCATGTTTGTGTTTTATCTAATTAAACGGCTGCTTTTAGGTGCTAAAGGCGAGAGGCGACGCCACGGTTTCCACTTTTCCTCCCGTTATGGATACGAAGGCAGGTGGATGCTGCGTTTAGAGGTCAGAGGTCACGTCAGTTTTTATGAACTCTGACCCCAGCTGGACGCTCCTCCTGAGGTTTCAGCTGCTTGAAGGTGTGAATAAATCGTGATTGGATGAAACAAATGATCCATGCTTCCAGAGGACTCTCCCCAGGCAGCACAGCCAGACGATGCTCCACGTTTTCAGCCGTCTCCAGTGATCAGCGCGTCTCTCGCTGAGGGAGACGTTTCTGTAACGCAGCAGAACGTCTTCCTCTCATGAAGGTTTTCACTTTGAAACTGGATTCATTTAATTTATAAAATGAGACGCATAAATGTGTCAGAATGTCCTCGTCTCTCAGCGAGGCGTTCCGCTCTTCACCGCGTCACAGAACTACTCACATCCTCATCACTTCTCCACCTGGTGGAACATTACGACCATTAAAACCAAACGGCATCGTTCTGACAGACAATTAAAGTCCTGGAAGCCCTGCAGCACCGCTGACCTATGACCTTTCTCTGCTACAGGAAACGTCTCTGCAGCACGATGCTGACACCACCATGGTTCACTGCAGGCATGCTGAGCTCTGGGTTAGTGGCGGGTATCGCTAATAGTTCTTCTCCACCTGAGCTGTGGATCTCTGCAGCTCCTCCAGAGCCACCATGGTCCTCCTGCTTCTCTGATCAATGCTCTCCTGGTCCAGCCTGTCAGTCCAGGTGGACGTCCATGTCCTGGTAGGTCTGCAGGTGGTCCATCCTCTCTCCAGGTCCACATGATGATCAGAACTCTGGGAGGTTCTGTAGAACCTGACCTGCTGAAAACTGGACCAGAACCTCCTGCTGGGTTCCCTGGTCTCCATGGTGCTGGTTGTTCTCTGAAGAACCTCTGAGGAACCAGAACATCTGCACTGAGACGCAGATTAGATCCCACCCAGCTGGACGTGTGAAGGCAGCAGCCTGGACCGGATCAGGAGCGTTTAACGTTTTTTAATCAGAAAATAAAAACGTTTACCGCATAAATTACTCTTCATCATCTTCCACTACCTGGTCTGTCAAAGGCTTATTGAGACAAAAACGTGGAAAAGTTTGTGCAGTGTGAACTTCTTGAAGGGTCTGTAGGCGGACTTAAATTTAAACATGTCCTATTCTTCCATTAAATTCACAGTCATGTGTTTTATTGACACATTAAAATAATTTCTGTTATGAAATACTTTGTAATAAACGTTGCAATGTTTGCTGCCTTTAGCTGTGAGTCCTCTCAGCTCAGGGATTGTTCCTCAGCGTCTTCATCCTGGACCAGCCTCTGCAGGCAGCTCTGGTTATAGGCCCACAGACTGAGGCTCTCTCTGCTGAGCCGTGGTTCTGTTCCTGCTTGCTGGGGTCGGCTGGTCTCAGCAGTCCATTCTGAGCCCGGCTCAGGTTCTGGAGGAACTCCCATTCCTTCCCACTGGCGCCCCATGCTTGCCCAGGACAAGGGATTGCTGAAAATTAAACGACTGGTTGCAATCAGGCTGGTTTCCTTATTAATTGTTTTACTGTAATATAACTTCTGTACAATTAAAATAAATTGCATTGGTTTGTTTTCTAAAACAGTTGCAATGGATTTTCATTAATATAAAACAATGTAAACATTAAATTAATATGAGGAAAGTATGTTATGGGTCATTTGAGTTGTTAAATCGTGACTTTGAATAACTTCCTGATGGACGACGGTTTTTAAATTCCTGGCGTGTAAATTTGTGTTAATTTCATTTTTTCTAATTCTGCATATTCGTAGTTTCATCGGCAGCGTTTGTGATTTTCTGACGCACAGCCGGCCGAGGGAATCACGGCACTTTGTGACGCTGAAGAGCTCCTGGAGCTGCTCTTCAGCGTTTAACTGTCCAGGACCGTCTGGAGAAGTTTCAGACCTCGTCTCCAACAAGATCCATATTTTCTCTCATTTTCCAAGAATTGACCATAACCACTGAATTTATATTGTTGGTCATGGACTTAATCTCCCAGCTTCCTCCACAGAGAACGATTTCATCATCTGTGATATGATTGCATTGGCCAGACAGCTTTGTTCGCCCTGATTAGCGGAGGCGTGATTGGTATCAATCTGGGAGGAGGGCAGTCTGAGTCCCTGTTAGCTCCAACGTCTTACGTCCGTTTGTGGCTTTAAGCACAGAAAAGGAGACCAGCATTTAATTTGCTTCCATATAATTAGTCTGTTTGATCGTGTCCATCATAAGGTCTATCGGCAAATTGATTCAAAGCTTCCTGCGCAGCAAAGGAGACCATCACAGCCAAAGCTGGGGGCGGGTCCATCACTCACAGCAGAAAATGTTTTACTGAACATAGAAACCAAACGCTGAGAGAAAAGGTGCGGGACAGAAATACCCAATCAGGAGCCAGAACCCGGAACAACACCACCAACCAGAACTCACCCAGTACCGTCCTCCACCTGTCAGCGAATCAGGACTGACATCTACCCCCCCTCAAGAACCACCACCCCCAGGTTCCCCAGGGCTGCGTTCTCTGCCGCTCCTGTTTCTGTGAATTCATGACGGCACCGCAGCGACCCGCCTGGGAAACTCCGCTGTGGGCTCATCAGAACAGAACCGGGCCAAAACTGCATACACCAACCAGGTCTGCAGACCCCCCCCCCCCCATGCTGGACACAACCTGCTCAGAGTTCTTCCTCCAGGTGGCGCTGCAGAGCGCTGTTTGCTGAGCCCAGGCTGGTTCTGATGGACCCAGATCCAGACCATCAGTATTAGCACCACACCTCCCTCTTTTGTGAAAACACTGCTTATATGCACACTTACAAAAACTGTTTCCCTTTTCATATATTTATGTTTAAAATGTTTTTACTGAGAACAAAGTGGAACCAAAGTCAAATTCATTGATTGTGCCACTAAGTAGCGAATAAAGTTGATTCTATTAGAATAAAGATGAATAAAGACGCGCTGGTTTAGGTAACGGCTGGACAGATGTTCTAGTTTTAGAAAAACAACATTTAAACAGAAAGCGTTGGCGGTTCTGGTCCTGATCAGCGAATATCAACTTAAGGGACACAATTTACATGGAAGTTTATCTCAAATTCTTAAACCAGAGACGATATTTTCTCAGCAGATTTTATTTATATTATTTATATTATTATTAATATATTTTTATATATTAATATATTTTTATTAACCTGAGCAGTAACTAGCTGGTACCACTCAGAACCTCTGGGTATTATCAGAACCACAGGCTGCAGTGTTTGACAGACCAGCATCAACTACTGGATAACGGTGAGGTGGAAGGAAACCATTCATGGTTTTTGATTTATCAATAAAAATCTGAAAAGTGCGGTGTGCGCCTTATTTAGCCTCCCTGTGACAGAACTTAGCAGAACCTCCTCCTCCAGCTTTGAACGTCTGCAGACTTTGTTTCTTTGTAAAACATCTCCAGCTCAGTCAGACTGGACGCAGAACATCTGGGAACAGGTTCTCAGTCAGACATGCATTCAGGGCTGGACTTTGACTAGGACGTTCTAACCCATAACATCTCAGGCTGCAGGTTCATGCTGGTTCTCCTGCAGGAAGGAGAACCTCCACCCGGGTCTCAGGTTCTCCTCCAGGATGGTGCTGGGTCGGCTCCATCCATCTTCCCACAGCATCATGCTGCCTCCTCCATGTTTAAAGTGCAGATGCTCAGCAGACTTTTCAGAGTTATTTGTGAAATTTGTTAAAACCATGAATTATTTTCTGTCCTCTTCACCACTTTGTGCTGGTCTGCAACAGTAAATCCCAGTAAAACACGTCTAGGTGTGTGTTTGTGTCAGAAAGTCAAAGGTATAGGAGGTACGAATACTTCTGCAGCCGTTAGGATGATATTACCGTTAAGCGTTTATAGGTGAGGGGCAGGAAACATAAGGACAGTGAGTCGGTAGTGAGAGCGTAACGGCCTTCCTGGGGCGGGTTTACGGCGGGATAACGGCGGGACAACGGCGGGATAACGGCGGGATAACGGCGGGATAACGGCGGGATAACGGCGGGACAACGGCGGGATAACGGCGGGATAACGGCGGGATAACGGCGGCCTCCGTAGCGCTGAAGCTAACGATCTGATGACCTCCTGATGGATCCCTGACGCGCTGTTCTACTGAAACCCTTATTACTGCTGCACTACAACACCAGGAACTGATTCTTCTTCTCTTTCTTGGTTAATTAGGAGACTGAAGGGGGGGGGGGGGTCTGCCTCCATGGCTGCGTTCATTATTCAACAGCGATGGTCCAGTCACAGATGCACAGGTTATCCCAGTCTACCAACTACTGGGCAGCTCGATATGTCAGCCTTAATTAACACCAATTAGTAATCGGCTAAAACTGTGATATTAACATTGCATCTTGATATTGGCTCAAATCTTTACATCGGTGAATCCTAACTCGTTAGGTAATATTTAGATAAAACATGATTGTGTCTCTGATCTGTTGTGACTAAAAGCTAAAATATGCATGAGTCAGAGGTAAATGTACATCCTTCTCTTCTCATACAAGGATAAAAAGTGGTTTAGCTGATGGAGCCATCAGAGAGAACATCAAATCTGCATTTGAGAGAATGAGAGGAAACGCTTTGACTTGCAAATGTTCTGCTTTTAGTGACGATGTTCAAGGCTGCAGGTAGTTATCCCGTATTTTCCAGTCCTGTCTGCCTCTGCTGCAAGAACCAGAACAAGCAAAGACTCTAAAGGTGAAACTTGTTTAGCAACACAAGCAGCTGAAGACAGACGATGAAACATCCATAATCTGAGCTCAATAAAGATAAAATAAAAACGTTTGTTTTGCACGTTTCAGACTGAAGCTGAATCTGCTGGAGCAGAGCAGGACCTTCTAACCCATGTCTCTCCCTGTCCTGCTAATAAAGATCATTCCTGGTGTTTTTGCATCTTTCTGGCTGCGGATGCTTTTGCTGCAGCAGCGATAAACATGAAAGGAGCAGAAGGAAGGCATCTGCAGCGGCACAGCGTGCGTGGATGTGCACGACACCGTCTTCTCACCTTCTCCCAGGCGCTGCGGTCATAATTCACACAAACGGCCATCCTGCACTGCATTGTGGGTACGGGAGCATGAAGCATGGAGAAAAGAAAGGAGAGGATGACAGGAAGGAGATAGCTGAGACAGTAAAGCCACAGGGCGGCTCTCCCTCATCCCTCCTCTGGATTCGCTAAAGAAAAGTCTGTTTCATCCCCGGATCCACAGAACCTGCAGCAACCCGCCGAGGGTTTCCTTAGACTGGGAAGACACCGCTGGAGCTCTGGAACACGTTTATCACAATGACGAGCAGAACCAGAACCAGGAGGAAGATGAGCAGAACCAGGAGGAAGATGAGCAGCTTGATTTGATGCAAACCATCTGAGGACGCTGTCTGAGGTGAAAGTGTCTCCTCAGTAAACATTTACATCTGAAAGCTGCTGTCATGTAGCTGGAACTGTAATCCACCACCACTCACTGATCCGACCCACCAGGGCCCGGTTCTGGCTGTGGCAGGTGAGAAAAACACCTCGGTGTGGCTGGTAGGAACTGTTTTCACCCCCTTTAACGTGAGACCCCTAAATAAAACCCAAAGTCCAGCTGAGTGGCTCTGGTTCTGACCTCAGAGAACATCAGAGAACATCCAGCATCATGGAACCCAGCAGGTTAGGGAGGAGGTTCTGGTCCAGTTTCCAGCAGGTCAGGTTCTACAGAACCTCCCAGAGTTCTGATCATCATGTGGACCTGGAGAGAGGATGGACCACCTGCAGACCTACCAGGACATGGAGGTCCACCTGGACTGACAGGCTGGACCAGGAGAGCATTGATCAGAGAAGCAGGAGGACCATGGTGGCTCTGGAGGAGCTGCAGAGACCAGCAGCTCAGGTGGAGGACACAGAGAATGCATTTTACAAATCTATCTTGTCTGGAACCTCCTCAGGACAGGAACTGTGGTCCAGAACCTGAACATTAACACGGATACGTTGGTTTAATATCTGCAGTGGTTTTATAAAAGACAACTATGTCTTTTACCTAGTTAACTAATTAAGTAGTTAACTAGTTCAAATATAACTGTGTCTTTTAACTAGTAAACTAGTCTTCTGGTCCAAAAACAGCAGGATGCTGCCGCTCAGGCTCAGAATGTCCGCTAACTGCTATATTTTCTCATTTTATTTCAGACGTAAAGGTATTATTTATTAAGCGGAGTAAAAAAACAAAGTTTTAATTGGACTTCCTGTGAGCAGGTAAGGTTTGTATCGGGGGATGGAGAAGCACAAACATCATCCATGCAGCTTTATGAGCGTCGTTAATGTAATAAAACTATTTTCAAAGACAAAAAGAAGACAGGAAACGACGTGAAAAGGGCAAACATGAAGGAAGATCTGATTTGACAAACTTGGGTGGAAATCCTCCAAAAGGTTAAGCGTCACTCTGTGAGAAAGCTCTCCTGTTCAAACTCAGTATTTATACCTTGATTATTTGATCTCTAACTGACACGGCGAGTGGAGAGGATTGACAGAAGCCGCCGTCAGCAGCTGCTCTCAGCACAGCGCCGAGCAGAGCGTCCTCCTCCACGCCGGCCGTCTCCTCAGGTTAGCACCAGGCGGCCGTAATCACATGTGCCAGCTTCCTGGCTGCTTCCTCCGTCTGATGGCCGGTCAGAGGAGTCGCTCTGCGTCTGCACCGGCCTTCAGATGCTGCAGTACCAGCAAAAGCTGATCTGTGATTGGCTGACAGCGCTGCGCGGGCCGCGAGACAGCGAGAAGAACGAGAGCCTAACCTCCGAGAAATAAAGTTAGAGATGCAAAATGAAAAAAACACAGACAGAGAGCGAGGGAGGCAGGGAAGGAGAGAGGGAGACATATGAGAAAATCAATGCAGTGTCCACCAGGGACAGAATGTCACGGAGGTTTTTTAGCCGGCTATAATGGACGGCCGGAGCCTTTTACTGCAGGAGTCACCTTGTCTAATGGAGGGACGGATGGAGAGATAGCAGGGATGGGGTGGAAGAGCAACAGCAGGGATGGCAACTATGCATTCAACTCAGAGAAATGTGGAATCATTAAAACCTGGAGCAGGTCTGGCAGAGCGAGAGGAGGGAATAAAACCGGAGACCAGGAAGTGGAAAAGACAGAAGACGGACAGAAATATGACAGATAATTGAGACATAAGCCAAATGATGGATGATGGCGGGCCAAACTGTTCATGAGAGGGATGAAGACGATCGAGATGAAGGAGAAGAACAGGAAATGGATCCAATTTGGTGGAAAGAAGAAGAAACACCATAAAGTAAAAAACAAACGAGATATAAAATAAATCTTAGTGGATCCATGCATTTAAGAGCAAAGCGTTTAGTATATTTTTCACTTCAGCTTTATTTATTCTGTTTGGTACCTTCTGCCTTTAGACAATATAAATAAAGTAAATTTAAGGACAGCAGGTTTCCATGGCCCCCTGGTTTAAATTAGACTCAGGACAGCAGTTTGTTAAAGCCGACCAGATTAAACCAGAGACTGAATGACGGACCAGAAGGCCAGCAGGTAAGGCGGGGAGCTGCAGGTCAGAGGAACAGCAACGGTCCAGGAGCTCAGAGACGCTCAGAGACGCTCAGAGACGCTCAGCATCAAGACAATCTGGACAGTTTTCTTCTGTCCAGCTAAACGAGGAGAGTCCCAGGACACCGCCCTGGTGTGCTGCGCTGCAGATTACCTGTCAGGACAGGTAACGGCTGTCGATCTGGGAGGAGATATATAGTTAACACCTGTACAGGTGAACAGAATATTCCACCCTTCACTCTGAGGGCGTGCCGGAGGAGCTGCCCTCAGATCCACATCTCATGACCAGGATGAGGATGGGAGCTTTGCTTTTTGGCTCACGTTGTCCTCATTAGTGCAGACGAGGCCTGTCTCCATCTTTGTCCATCTGAGCAACTCCTGACCAGAACATCTCAGATCCTGACCCAGAAGGAGCAGCTCAGCATCCAGTCCAGGATTAAACGCTTAAATAATGAGTTTAAATTAATTATCTGCTCAGAAGGTGGACGTCATGCACCGCTGCCTCTTTCTTTTACTTCCTTTTATCACCTGGAGCTTTAATAATAACAGCAGTGAGAAAACAACAGTTTTTATTAGAGTGTAATTTAGAAGTTTTGTAAGAATAGTTTCAGTTTCTTTGCTCAATTTTCAGCTGCAGTTTGCCTCTTAATATGAAAAGCTGGAACTACAGGATATGACGTAAAGACGATTGAGGAGCTGATAACTCAGTCTGGTGAGGATGATGAAGAATCTGAACAACTTAATAAATTAGAATAACAATGAAAGTTCATCTTTTTCTGCAATTATATTCAAAATATACAAAAAGCAGCTTTTTTCCTATGTGAGTTTGCTTTAGCTGTAAGCCACAACCACTAAAATCTAAATGAATAAATGCTTAAAATGTAATAAACCTACATTCCAGTTTCACTTTTAGAATGAAAAGAGTAAAATTAACAGCCTGTTTGGTGTTTTTCTAGTTGATGGAAATGCAGCTGAGAGCAGATGTAGTGCTGGAGGAGCTAAAGCCGTTTTTGTGTTCAAACCTTTGCTCTCGTGTTCCTGATTGACTCTGACTGGGTTTCTCCATCACTAAGGCTCTTGTCCTCATTCTGTTTGGGCGATTCCACATCATATGGGAGGTTTGGTAGAAATGAACAAGACTCAAATGGAGAAGGTGTGAGGAGTCAAGAAGAAGAGCTGAAGGGAGGCAGGAGCATGTGGAGCGCTGAGGAGGTGGGAAACGCGTCCTTTCATCACGCTGAACATTAGGAGACGGTCAGTTTGTCTAAATGAACCTTTTCAGAACAGGTGAGAAACTGAATCAGATGATTTCTTATGATAAAAAAAACAGAATAAACGAAAGTTCAGATTTCTGCGCCAACCGCTGCAGCAACAAAAGCCGGAGTGACCGACTGCAGGTAGGAGCTGGTAAGATCTGCCGCTGGTGGCGAAGGTCTGATGGTTGGACCACCTCAGAGCGTTGGCTCCTAGGGGAGGAGGTCCGGAGAGGGAGGAGAGGATTAGCAGATCTGAGGCCAAGCTGGAGGAGAAGGAGACCAGGCCTGAAGACGAGGGCCTCCTTCCTCACATCCAGCAGAGGCGTCCCTGCAGGCCGTGGCAGCCATGTTGAATTTACATCCCTGCTGGGAGCTGAGGCTGAGCTTCAGTCTGTCATCCAGCTCTGATGCACGTTAATCTGTCCTCAGGTTCTGCTGCAGTAAGTGTTCTGGTTCCGTGTTACGTCTGTTCCCGGGTACAGACGTGATTTTAGGAATCAGTTTTCCTGTTACGCTGCGCTCTGAGTGAGCTGTGTCTCTGCTCCCAGACCCACAAAGCTAAAGCTAAGGGGAAACTTTAACTGGAACTGGTGTGACATTCTGGAAAAAACTACAGAAATGGGCTCAGATGTCAGGAAGAGGATCACGGACCTCCACCATCCACTGTGAAGCATGGTGGTGGCAGCATCATGCTGCGGGGGCCTTCTGCTGCCAGAGGGACTGGTGCGCTTCACAAACCAGATGGCAGCCTGAGGAATGAAGAGTCTGGAAATACTGAAGCAACATTTTATCAGCCGGGACGTTGCAGCTTGGAGACAGACGTCTTCCAGGTGGACGACTGGGTCCATGTTCTGGAGCGGCCTTCACAAAGTCCTGATCTCAGCTCACAGAAGATTTCTCTAAGAAATTCTCTCTAAATTCTGGCTTTTGACAAAGAAAAATAAATCTTATTCCGTTTAAAAAAGGTGCTTTTAATCAGAAAGAAACATCTAAATCCTCCAAGGAGCAGCAGATCTGGGAGGCTCGGTTCTGTTCAGCACTTCCTGTTCCATGTTCTCTGCTTACTCGGACCTTTCTGTCGCATTTATTGAGCTGCGCTCTCACATTAAAGGTACCCGCCCAAGAGGCTGTCTGCTAGCTTAGAGGCGGATTGATCAGCTGTTATTGATGAGGGCATTGATTGGCAGCGTATTGATGCGCGTATTGGTGATTAGGCCATCATGAATAAATGACAGGACCGTATCGAGCGATTCTGGAGCGGACTAAACCTCCGTGGACACGCAGAGTCAGGGTGCTTGTTCCTGTGGACCTGGCGAGGAGGCGGAGCTTAACGGCGTCTCAATAAGCAAAAGACATGGAAATAAACCTTTATTTCTCCAGATGGATGGGTTTGGATAAAATCTGCATGTTGATGACATTTCTAGTGAGAAGTATAAATAATATGTTCAGAATAAACTGATAAATGCAGATGTTTTCTTTAAATGTAAAGTTTTCCACATAAAGTAAACGGCGGCCATGTTGGTTTTTCCACTGTCGGGTGACCTGGTGCCGGCCGATCTGAATGAATGGACCAAATAAATCGTAGTTTTACACCTTTACGTTTCCCCCTGTGGACCGAGGTTTCTCCCTGAGACTGGCTCAGCGGGGAAACATGTGATCATTATCAGCGCGGGAGTAAACACGTATGTTTGAGTCTGCATGCAGACAAGAGAACAGCCTCCAAAAACATGCAAACGTGTGCATTTAATTACTGTTTTTAAAGCTTAGTGCAAGAAAACGGTTTGCATGCATCATCAAAAACAGTCGTGATGGCTGCAGATTTCTGACTGGAGCAACAAATGTGTTTTATTCCCATGTTTTTAACTCAGTCTTAAAGCAGCGAGGCTAAAACGGGTTCCTGCAGGGAGCGAGTGGAGAGGAGGACGAAGCAGAAATGTTGGGTCTGTAAGCGGACGAGAGAATTTACTCACAGGTTCTTAACGTTGGTGATTCCTCTGAAAGCTTTTCTGGGAACCGCCTGAATCTGGTTCTCACTCAGGTCCCTGGAGAGACAGACAAAGAACATCAGCAGATTTATGGAAAGCCCTAACAGATTTATTGAGTAAATAATAAAACCACAAACATTTAATCTACCCCCAACACACACACACAGAGTTCCAGAACAAAGGAGCGACAGAAGAGCAGCAGGAGGAGGAAGGATGATATGACATTTATGATCAGTGGAACAATTTGGTCCAAAGGGCTTCAAAGACAAAAGGAACCATCAGAAATGCTGCCGACGCGAGGCCGCCGGCTCCCTTGAACTGTGTGTGTGATTAATGGAGAGGCGGCGGCAGGAAAAACAAAACCAGGAGGTTGTCTGTATGTGAAGTCGTCTGAAGCCCTTAAAAACCAAAGATTGCCTCTTCAGACCAACTGAACCTGTGCTCCACCGTCGCCGAGCGAACATTTTTCATCTTCACGCGCAGAGCGAGCAGAACTCTGCAAAAGTGTTTCTTTTCCTCAACTTTTTCACATTTTGTCATAAAACCCAGTAAAACCCATAAATTTGATCTATTTTCTGGGAACTTTCTGGGACAGAAAGCAGAGAACAACGTCTCCTGCTGGTCCCTGCATCTCTCCACCAACTTTCTGTCTTCTTCTCAGGCAGGATGGATGGAGAACATCTGGAAACACCAGCTTTCAAGTCCTGCCACAGATTCTCAGCTGGATTCAGGTCTGGACTTTGACTAGGCCGTTCTAACACATCAATCTGCACTGAACCATCCCATAATATCTCAGGCTGCAGGTTCAGGCTGGTTCTCCTGCTGGAAGGTGAACCTCCACCTCAGTCTCAGGCGTCCTGCAGCCTCTAGCAGGTTCTCCTCCAGGATGGTCCTGATTCATCTCCATCCATCTTCCCTCAGCATGACGCTGCCACCACCATGTTTCATTGTGGTGGGTAGGATGTTGCATAGGATAGTATTTAGGGGTGTACTATAAAGGGGAGGGGGATAAAAAACATGCCACACTTTTCAGATATTTTTTTTTATAAACTATTGCGAAGCAGGAACCTTGAAGTTGGAGGTTGGAACGCGACGGTAAGTTCAGGGGGTGTGAATACTTTCACTCAGACACTGGTTCTTACTCCTTAGAGCTGATAGTGTTGCTGTTTGCAGGAGGTGCGTTCTGAGGGACGGGCCTCAGATAGAATGATGTAATTACAGCAAGCCGGACGCTACGAACGCCTCGCAGCAGCTAATGGGGCCGTGCTGCTGCTGGTCAGGCCGGAGCTAAACACTCAATCAGCAGCAACACATGACCGTGCATGTTAAAGACAGCAGGACCAACGCGGCCTGCGCTTCCTGCTGACCTTCATCCACACAAACCCGTCTGAGTGAAATCCGCTGTGAAGCTAACACGGTGTCACCGTCCTGCAGCGTTCAGACGAGCGTTCCCCTGTTTGTCTGTGCAGGCCTGATGGTAAATGTGTGCCAGGATAAAAAGCCACAGTCCTGGGCTTTAATGTGCCTTTCTGCTCAGCCGCCGCGGCCATGATGGCGCTCAGAAAACATCCCGCCGGGTGGAACGTGTTGGGACGCTTTAATGTGCAGCACAGCGGGAAAATCTTCCCCCGGTTCTGGTTTCAAAGGTTCTGACACTTTGGGTGCAGAGATGCTCTGCTTTTAAAGCAAAAACATGTTTTGCTCTTCTTACTTCGCTGAGGGCAACAGAACCACAAAAAGCTAACAGACAACTTCCATCCTCCATCAATACAACTAACAGAGAAACCTCACATGATTTTCTCCTGTTTGCTGCAGAGATTTACACAAACAGGATAAAAAGATGAAAGATAAACTGAGGAGGCAGCGTTAAAAAGTAATTTATTAGAGAAGTCCCAGCTAATAATCATTTTATTGCTTTGTTTACCATCCGTTGCGTCTATTTTGTCTTTGTTGTAAGAGAGAAAAGCTTCTAAGTGGAATGAAAGCCGTTATGGTCTCTGCTCTGACTGCAGCTGAGGCGGCCGGCTCCACGCAGCCGTAATGAAACTCATGTGTCACACGGAGGCGTCATCCCACGCCGCGCCGCTGCTCGTCTCTTTATGCTCCGGCTTGGAGGGACTGGAAACTTTTCTGTTACTGTCTGCAGAGCTGAGTCTGATCTGGGAGGTCTGAACCGCTCCACAGATTAATAATTTAACAATGAGACAGCAGCAGAATGTGCATCTGATCAACAGTTCATACTTTATTATTATCAGAATGATGATTATGCAAATGCTGCATATTTGAAACTATAGCCACTAAAATCACAAAACAAAAGAATAAATCTTATAAAACAATGGAAAATAAGAAGAGATTATATT
Organism: Fundulus heteroclitus; assembly: GCF_011125445.2. Classification (NCBI taxonomy): domain Eukaryota; kingdom Metazoa; phylum Chordata; class Actinopteri; order Cyprinodontiformes; family Fundulidae; genus Fundulus; species Fundulus heteroclitus. The sequence continues at coordinate 15,858,740 of NC_046383.1, forward strand.
TTCAGAAAATGTCTATTTTACCAAATTTTGCTTCATTAAATGAAACTTCAGCATTTGGTCAGTAAGGATGCAGCAGTAAACCAGAAGCCCGGTCCAATAAGAACCTTGCTGCTAAAGTAATGATTCGATCAACAGCAACAATGTTTTAAATTTATTCAGCAGTGAATAAATCATTTTCCAAATTGATTTTATTTTATTATGTTTTAGAGCTGCAATTAATGTGTAGTGAAGAAATGATGTTTTTAATGTATTAAGTATAAAAAGGTTACTGCCAGAATAAATTATACAGCAAAGAAGCGAGCTGGAAACGGTTAATATTTAGGTACTTTTGAATAAAACTGCTCTGATTTTGCTCTACAGCGTAAAATCTGTGCTGCTGTTGTAATTTCTCTACAGCGATCTAAACTCTGATCTGCATGACTTGAAGAAAACGAGGGCGAACACGACGGCTTCAGATCTGGTGTTGGATCCTGTAGCACATGAAAATCAGCCATAAAACAGACCTTTCTGAATCTATTACTCAGCCTGAGGTCTTTGTTTAGCATTTTCCTTTTAGAGGGAGGCGTTACAACGATTCCCAGTGGATCGTCCAGTGATCAGAGTGTCACATCTTCATGCTAACAGGTGTCTCCACCCATCTCTGCGTGACTCATGGCTGCCGACCTTTGAGGCCGTCAGCAGCAGGACGCTCAGCGACACGCGGGCCAATCAGAGGACTGCAGGCTGAGCAGCGGCGTCCTGCCGCACATCTGAGCGAGCGAGCAATTAATCTGAGAAGATTTCTATTAAAGAGATGGATGGCTGTTTGAATTATGCATCAAGCCTGTGAAATATAGAGAAACTGACTATGAAAACACCTGCAGAGAAGCTGAAGGATGGGCTGCAAGAAGCGGAGGAGAGAAGACCGACGACAGAAACGTTCCCATCGTTCTGAGTTTACATTCAGCGCTGAACCATGTAGGAAGAGGAGGAAGAGGAGCAAGAAGAGGAAGAGGAGCGCCGAGGACTGAATTATCCAGAGGAGAAGGCCAGCAGCATCCAGCAGGTCCTCCTTCAGGCTTCAGATGTTCCTGTTTTCAGCCTCTAACAGGAACTGCAGGCTGGCGCCGTTCATATCCCCAAACCCTCATTAAACCCCCGAAACATTAAAAACATATTTTCCTCGTGTTCATATGGACTGCAGAGAAAATGAGCATCACTTAACGAGCCGATCAATCAACACTCACCAAGAACGCAATCAATAATGAAAGGATTAATAAAACCATGGGTGATGAGGAGGACCTTCAGGATGTGAGGAACGGGTCAACATCCGACCAGAACCATGCCTGAGAACAGCCCCCCCCCCATCAACACAGAGCAGCAATAAAAAGAAACGCTGCATAGAAGTAGACACACATCCACACCCTGAAACACAGAAAATTAAGAAACAACTTCTAGTAGATGAAGAGCTAAACGTTACGGCCTTGTTGGCTGGTTCTGACCTGCCTGGTTCCAGTTCTGGACTGTTGGAGGTTCAGCTCGGTTAACTCTGGCTGTTGGCTCTACATACCACAGCAGGCATCTCACCGCGTTTCACTGAGAGGTCACCTAGTGGACGCCTCCTTAACGCTTTTAGTATTCCACATTTATCTGCTACCGTTGCAACAGCTGGACTCATCTGGCAGGAGAAGCAACCCTGGGTCGGCCTCTGCCACCGTGGCCAAACTGCAGGCCTCTAAGGTTCCTGCAGCAGCAGAGAAGCAGGTATGGGTGAGGAGCTCTCAGCATGAACCGTGTCTCTGTACGTACGATGAGACTGAACTGGTAAACACGTCCTGGTTAATGCTGGTTAATGCTGGTTAATGCTGGTTAACGCTGGTTAGTTCATGGACGTATGCTGTGAGCGCCGTGTCAGCACAAACATCGGCTGCTGTAGTGAGCACATAAAGCGGCCTGCAGGGACCAGCAGGTGAGACCCCCCCACCCCCCCAGACACCAGACAGGTCCGTTCTGCTCTCAAGCATCAGACCCGTTTGATGCACCAGGCGGGAGCGAGGACGGCGTCCGCGTGTCGGGGGGGCTTCTGGGGGATTCTGGGAACCTCTGCAGAGCCGGGGCCAGGCAGCGGGAGCCTGAATGCATCTCTGTGTCAGAGATGAGAGGCGAGCCCTCACAGCCTTTATTAATCAGAAACCTGAGCGTTATATCGGTGAAAGCTTCTCAGTTCTCCACTGCTTGTCTTCTCTCACGTTCTTTACCCATCCACTGTGCTTTATCACCCCCCCCCCTCCCCTGGGGGATGTAGCTGCATTTAATACTGTCCCATAAAGGCAGTAATAAATATTGACTGCTGGCTAGTTCATATTCCACAGTTTTTAAGGGACTGGGCTGCAGGGTGAAACCAAAGTCATGCTGCAGGTGTTCTGACTGCCGGCGCCGGAGCTGAGCCAGAACCTTTCATTTTCCCCAGTTTGGACTTAAGGCCAGCAACACTTTCTATAGCTGCATGTTTCAGGATGTTACAGCACTAGAAGGTTTGAAATAAAGTAAAAGCTTTCATGCTAAGGCAGCGTTATGTGAGGTAGGGAAGGTGAGCGAACAGGAGCAGCGTTTTAAAACAGGACAGTGAAAACATGCCTGCATTCACAGCGTCTGCATAGAAGCATGTCACACATGTTCACCATGTTCTAATACTGCAGCCTGAAACAAATTATGCTGCAATGTGACCTGGAAGCTAATGTGGAGCTGTGTGAGGGCTCCAAAGCATTGCCTCTAACCTTCATTGGTCCTGGGAAAACATTTATCCAATCAAATGTGCATCCTGGCAACGCCACGGACGTATAGCTCCATGCAGTTTAAACTGGAAGCTTCCCATCAGAACCACCGCTTGGCCACGGATCCACTCCACTTGAATGATTCTGGCGGCTGCCAACAAGCTGGAGGGTTATATATTACCCAGTGTGGTGGCACGGCCATGCAAACAGCATGACTGTGGTATTGAGCTGTCAAGCAGGGATTCTCCTTTTCTTTTTATGCAAAACGTTTCGAACCAGCAGTATTATTTCTCTTGCCAAACAGCATCGGTGGTTTGAACGTGAAAACAATTAACAGAATCAGCTGCTTTCTGCTTTCATATTTTCTGCATTATGCTCTGGTACCTCCTTTTAGTTTCCCATTTTCAGGGTCAGGCTGCTTCTCTACGCTGGTGTCAGCCCCCCACCGTCTGTGGAGCTCTCACGTATGTTGGCATCTTTAAATTCATGTTAGGCGGGTCCAAACTTGGAAAACAAGCTTGTTTGGTGGAACATGAAGTCAAGCCGGTTATTATCCATCCCTGGAATAAAAAGCATAATTTCCTGTTTTTTGCTCATGTTTCAGACTCTCTCTTTACTCTGTCTCTCTCTCTCTGCTTCTAAACACAAAAGAGGGTTAAAATTTTAAGTTTGGGAACTTTTTGTGTAAGAGGTCGTTAGCTTAGGATTAGCTTCAGCGCTAATGTGGTTTCCTCTGTCTTCTTTAGGAATAACAATAATAAATGTAGTGTTGTTGTAGCTTTGAAGGAGAGGATGTTGGAATTGGAGGCCCTAATCCACGCTGTTGAGACACCGGCAGATATCTGAGACCCTTTAGCTAGCGCAGAGCCAAAAAGATTAGCTTCAGCTAGCGGTCCTTTAGCAGAACCTACGCAGCCGGGACCTGAGGGCGGCTGGGTGACGGTGCGTAGACCACGGCTCTCCACCAACCCGTCCTCGTTTCAGAAAGATTCACCAACCGAGCGACAAACTTGCTGAGCAGCGACCCTGGTAATTGACAGCTCTATAGTCAGAAGAAGTTATTATTATTATTATTTATTATTATTAACATCAGGCATGTTCTCATGCCGCTGAAAGGCAGACTGATATCCTGTCAGTCTCCAGGCTACCTGTCCACTCGGCGTCGCGCTATAAACAGCTCGGCAGTAAGAAGTCTCCCATTGAGCTGTTTTATATGTGACACCGAGCTGATAACCGAGCAGTCACTAGGACACTTAGCGTCACAGCCAGGTGTTCAGTGGGTTAGCGGGAGAAGCTAGGGAGCTAGGCGCTCCTCAAACATGCAACAATTCATTCCCCCGCTTCAACCCACTGGCAGAATCTGCGGTAAATTTAGGAAATTCTCACAAGAAATGTTGGCAACTGTTACGCTCGACTATGAAGGCTGAAACGTCCGTGTGGCTGACAGTAGGCTCCAGTATGTGGGAGCCTTTAGTTCAGCGTGTCTGTGCTGAAGTGTAACGGGGGCAGAGTACAGGACTGCCATGGTGGTGAACCACTTCCAGCCTTCAGCAAGCTGAGGTGAGCAAATCTTCATCGGTGCAGACAGAGCACCTGCACAGGTTAGCAGTACGGGTCGTGTTGGAGCAAAGGATACTGAAAGAAGATGTGTTCCTGCCACATAGATCTGTAAAGCGGCTTATCAGACTCAATGTTGCTTATATTGTTTCGTTAGAACCACTGGAGGCATTTTGTTCTGTTTCTCCTAAAAGCCGTTCAGCTAACAGAACAATTGTCATTTTTTGGATAAACGAGAGATTTTGCTGCAAAGACAAATAAAATGACTCCCTTCACGTCGGAACAGCGTGACCTTAAAATCTGCCCTCCATGTTGCAGAGATGCATTAATGAAAGCAACACTGAACGGCCTTCGTTTCTCATCCCTCTCTCTCGTTTTCTGCCTCTTTCCAGTCTTTGCAGCTCTTCATCAGTCCTTTGACTCTGTGCCCTTGCTATTCACCCCACCCCCCCATCCTGCTCCCAGTGATTTAATTAAGTGGGCGCTGTATGAATAAAAATATTGCCCCCTATATTGATCATAGTGGCTAGAAGGCTGACAGGCGGGCTGGCTGGAGGGGGACAGGACAGCCACTTATGGTCCTGGAGGAGCTGCAGCTGAGAAATAGTGTGTCTGTTAGATTATTTGTTGTGTTTGCAGAGAACAAGTCATCTGGGAGCTGTAGCATCAAACTCAAACGGATCCTTTTGAAACGCTCTCATGGGGCCTCGTCAGTCATTTCTGAGGCACGCCATCAGACGCACCTCCACCAACGTGCTCATTGCTCAAACGCCCGCTCTGATACTGCATCAGCATTATAAACGACCAGTGTCTGCATTTTTGGTTTCTGCAGCTCTATTTCTTCGCTGTTGTTTGGCCTCCTCTGTCCATCGCTCTTCGTGAGCCTGTAAGTATCTATTATGTTTGGTCGATACTGTAATTAAATTGGACAGCTTAATGCAATTCTCTGTGATCCATAGGCCTTTATGGATGTAAAAGCTTTTCTGGCCCTCTGCCTGAAACACATCCAGCAAATTCAGATGAGTTACTCTCATCAAAAAAAGGGAAAGGGAATAGTTGTAGAGGTTAAGTCGCCCGGCTGGTCATTTGTTATTGTCTAATTCTCTGTAATGCCACCAAGGCCATTTTGTTTTAATGTGTTTTCACATCTGAATTGCCATCCACTGGAATAAGCGCTACTGGACCTCTTCTGCTTTGTTCCTGCTAGCCTCCTTTATTTGAAGCGCTTCAGCAAAGTGATATTGCAGGCTCTTAGGAACATTTATGGAGCTAATAAAACCTGAAGGAGAGGATTATCAAGAAAGGACATTAAATTGGACATAAGGAGAAGAGACAACTAGAGAGAGAGCAATCTGGATTAAAAGGAGACAAAAGTTTGGTTAGAAATAGATGAAGTGAAATAAAAGAGAGATAGAGCAGACACCAGGTGTGGAAAAGGAAAGTAAAACTCTGCTGAGATCAACTAAACCAAAAGCTTTGATGAAAAAATGCTAAAGGAATATTTATTTATAAATAGCAAAAAAATATGATTAAATGCAGTCATTATTATTATTTCAAAACTCAGGTTATTTAATGAAAACCAGGTCAGAAATGTCCTTTTTGGAGGGAAATAATAATAATAATAATAATAATAATAATAATAATGATAATAATAATAATATTAAATCAGAATAATTGATTTCCATTCAAAGAGAAAATATCACAAAATATAAAGAAAATTTTTCTGGTTAATTGTTTTATGGGATGGAGGTAGGAGCTTTGAATCCAGACCTAAATGGAGGATTAAGCAGATAATGTCATAAGTTTGGAAGCGGCACGCTGAGGTTGAAAACTTTAATGACGACCTTCTACTTACAGGATGAGGCGAACAAAGCATGGAGACAGGAAGCCAACCAAAGATCCCGCTGACAAACGAGAACAGAGGCTTAAATAGGGGCAGCTACAGGTTAACGAGGAGACGCGGCTGAATGGGATCTACTAATTAACTGGTGGCAGAGGAAGAACAATTACCTGGGCCAGAAAGGAAAGAACGTAAAGAAACTACCAGAATTTACTAACTAAATGGTCACGGTACAAATACACACAGAAAGGATAAATTACCAAAGACGGCTTGATGGTCAAACCACAAACACCTCAGGATCATGACAGATAATCCATTTTATGATTTATATTCAATAAATGAGAAAATCATAGAAAAGTTAATTTAATTCAGCTGCTCCATCACTCAGTGTAACACATTATATAGATTAAATTCAGGCCTTCATTTTCTGTTAATTATGATCATTTCTGCCTCCAACTAATTTAAGCATGAAATTTAAGATTAAAATTTTACATCACAGCAATAAAACACATTTTAATACAGAAATTAAAATGATGTTTATTGGCTGCTTAAAGGTTGGTCTTTTCTGTACGGTTAATCTGACAAACTGGCCTCATCAGAACCCAAATTATACTAGAATATGACTGCAGATTATTATCATTAAATCAAAAACACGAGTTAAAGCATAAACTGCCTGTTTATAATGGCTACCTTGTTGGTTTTCTGACCCGTCAACACAGAACCGCAGCTGGGTTCTGGTTCAGTCGGGAAAACGGTTGCCTTTCACAGATATAAAGACAAACTTCCAGCAGTTATAATCCACTTCATCCAAGAAACAACCCAGAAACTCTGACCCCCAGTGGGTGGAGGCAGATCATCCTCTATTACCATCTAACATAGAAAGTACTCCTGGGTCAATGTGAGCTTCTGAGCTTTCTGTGTCTCTGCTCTGTCTTCTCTACCATAGAAAGTACTCCTGGATCAATGTGAGCTTCTGAGCTTTCTGTGTCTCTGCTCTGTCTCCTCTACCATAGAAAGTACTCCTGGATCAATGTGAGCTTCTGAGCTTTCTGTGTCTCTGCTCTGTCTCCTCTACCATAGAAAGTACTCCTGGGTCAATGTGAGCTTCTGTGCTTTCTGTGTCTCTGCTCTGTCTTCTCTAACATAGAAAGTACTCCTGGGTCAATGTGAGCTTCTGTGCTTTCTGTGTCTCTGCTCTGTCTTCTCTAACATAGAAAGTACTCCTGGGTCAATGTGAGCTTCTGAGCTTTCTGTGTCTCTGCTCTGTCTCCTCTACCATAGAAAGTACTCCTGGGTCAATGTGAGCTTCTGTGCTTTCTGTGTCTCTGCTCTGTCTTCTCTAACATAGAAAGTACTCCTGGGTCAATGTGAGCTTCTGTGCTTTCTGTGTCTCTGCTCTGTCTTCTCTAACATAGAAAGTACTCCTGGGTCAATGTGAGCTTCTGTGCTTTCTGTGTCCCTGCTCTGTCTTCTCCAACATAGAAAGTACTCCTGGGTCAATGAGAGCTTCTGAGCTTTCTGTGTCTCTGCTCTGTCTTCTCTAACATAGAAAGTACTCCTGGGTCAATGTGAGCTTCTGTGCTTTCTGTGTCTCTGCTCTGTCTTCTCTAAGCCCCAGTGGGTGGAGGCAGATGAGCGTTGACACTGAGCCTGGTTCTGGTTCTGCTGGAGGTTCTCCTCCCTGTTAAAGGGGAGTTTTCCTCTCCACTGTCGCTTCATGCATGCTCAGTATGAGGGATTGCTGCAAAGCCATCAACAATGCAGACGACTGTCCACTGTGGCTCTACGCTCTTTCAGGAGGAGTGAATGCTGCTTGGAGAGACTTGATGCAACCTGCTGGGTTTCCTTAGAGAGGAAACTTTCTCACCAACCTGGAGGATCTGATGGAGGCTGACTTTGGAAAGAGACTTGATGATGATGACATGTGATGTTAATTGGAGCTGTAGAAAGTGAATTAATCGCAGATCAAAGCTGGTTCAGGTGAAAATGGTCTGCAACGATGGCTGAATCTCTTAAAATGTGGTTGAAATTAAGCAGAAGAAGTGGACAGGAGAATGGACTCGGTGTGCAGAACCAGTGAGTGAGCAGGGAGGAAAAACGGGTCATCAGGAGGTAAAATGAAGCAACGAGGACAACGTAAAGCTGGCGGCTGATGGGTGGAACAAAGGACTGAGGAGGACAACAAATCACAGGCCGAGGAGAGCAGAGGAGAGTGAAAAAAGAGGGGGAGCAGGAGGAGTCGGGTGGAGGAGAGGAAGAAGCTGACAGAAGCATTTTGTCCCTAAAAGGCCTCCGTCTGCGGAGCAGCAATAAATAAGACAAATTAGCAGATTGGACTGAAGAAGGTGAAGGTGTGTGTGGCCAGCAGAGCCGACATACGTTCCACCTTAAGGTTCTGCTCTGTAGAACCCGTGCTGTGTGTAAGCCGGCTGAGGTTAAAGACCCAGACAGGACTGGTTCTGGTTCTGGTTCTGGAACAAACCAATAAACACAGAGAGGAAGTACAGGAGGAAAAAGGAGGGAATGATGAAGAGCTTCTGTTACCTCTGCAGACCTACATGTGTGGAAAAGCCTCTAAAGCGTTTAAAAGCTGCTTTGAGCCTTAAAGCTGCCACCCACCTTTAATCTTCATACCATAAATAACTAAATGTCTTAAACGTGTCTGACCGTCACAGTCCATGAATACAGAACGTAAATGTTCGGCCCTGTCGGTTCTGCAGGAACCCGGTTCTGCAGAACTGAAGGCCCAGAGCTGCGGTCCGTTGAGCCGCTTTAAAACACGACACCAGAACAGTGTAGACCCCCCCCCGCCGCCCTAAAGAAGGACCGACCCAAAGGTCCGCCAGCGCTGCTCAGCAGAACTTCAGGCTGAATGGAAGCAGCACTGGTGCAGGAGGGGGCGGAGCTAAAGTCCACACCTGCTGCCTGCAGCAGCGTTCAGCCTGGATTCCCTCTGAGGAGACGGGTCGTCCCGCAGCTGAAGATGCCTTCAGGGACGACTCGTACACCGGACCGCCTGCACATCAAAGCAACTCAGAGCGAATGCAAACTTTATTTATTTAGAATGATCAGAGCAGTTTTATTCAGAAACGCCTAAATATCCGCCTCTGTGGTTTTATTGTGGTATAATTTATCCAGACATCACTGCATAACCTGATTATTCTGAACGCATTAGAAACAATCTAATTAAATCTCCAGTCCATTCCTCACAAGCCACTCTTTGAAGCTCTGAGACATAATAAAATAAAATTATTTGAAATAAAAGAAAGTAAACATTAATTTATTTCTCTTGACTGAACCGTGACTTTACCTCCGGCGGTCTCACCGGACCGGGCTTCTAGTTTACCGCCACGCCCCGGATAAACACACGTATGATTGTCTCCGTGTTTTATTCTGCCGTCTAACTGCACAGGCGCACAGGAAGCGCGTCTCTGTCAGGGCGGTTCTGACCCGGTGAGGGAAATTGACTGTGATAGCAAACAGAACCGACCGTCATCCTCTATTCCCCTGCAGCGCCGCGCCGATTCCTCCGCCACGGGCTTCCACCACGACTCTGAGCCGCTCGTAGCCTGAGGGCCTCTCTGCTGGAGAGAGGGTGTGTGTGTGTGTGTGTGTGTGTGTGTGTGTGTGTGTGTGTGTGTGTGTGTGTGAAAAAAACACAGAGAGAAATACTAAAAAGAGGTATAGGAGATGGACAAAGGGAGAGATGATACAATTAGAGGAAAGAAAGCACTTTGGTGTATGTCTGAGTCCCTGTGTGTGTGCAGCTGTTTGTGCTGCTGTGTGTGTGTGTGTGTGTGTGTGTGTTGTGAGGGCCCTAATCTCCTTAGTGAGCCCCATGATCTGGTTAAAAGAAGGAAGTGGCTAATGTCAGGGCTAACTGGAGCGGAGGGATCCATGCATGTGTGCGTCTGCAGCGTTTGCATGAATGCCTTCATCCGTCTCCCTGTGAGGACGGCCGGCTGTGCTTGGAAGCTGCAGGGGTTCTGCACTGGTTCCAGTCACATTATTGCATTAACTTGTTTGTGGTTGTGTGTAATTGTCTAGCAGTGTGCCGGTCGTGTGCGTGTTCATTAGGGCGCAGAGATTAGATTGAGTGGACCCTGATTCTGCTCCATTGTCCGTCTCCAGCAGGCTTTCTTTCAGCCGCTTGCAGGCGAACAGCTGCAGGAAATTGATTTTGGTCTATTTGACGGCTCAATTTAAGGATTAGAAAAAGGAAGAAGAAGAACAGAAGTCAACTGGATTTACAAATGAGAAATCAAAAGCGGTCAGAGAGCTTCTCCTTGATCAATAATGAGAATAGTTCTCTTTATACTATTTCTATCTTCGTTAAATTATTCTGACAAACTGAAACACTTTGATCAGCTACTGTTTCTGCATTAATATGTTTAATAACTTTTTGTTTAGTTTCCATATTTTACTGTTTATCCCTGAAGCTCGGCCCATCTTTTGGGCGCGGCCTGTCCATCTGATCAGCCATAGAAGCTTTTTAGTCAAATATCATGTCATAAATAGAAAATTGGAATATAAAGAAATAACGTCTGATCCTTTTAGAATTAAAGAGCAGCAGTTTTGACCATTTTTTATTGTAAACGTGAGACGGATCAATATGGGAGCCAGAGTAAAAGCTAATTTACATCCTTTCACTGCTTTATTTAAAACAAGAAAGATCAACTTTCATCCCTACTGCTGCAAAACTAATGCAGATTATTATAGTTATATTCATTTATTCTTAAATGTTATGGATTTTATTCACTAAATTCAGCAGAATAAAGGCTGAATAGCTCAGGAGGAGTTTTAAATTGTGCAGGATATTGGACCTTTCAGCTGTTCTGTTCTCCACAGACCCGAGGAGCCAAGGTCCAGTTCTGCAGGAGAACTGGACCTGGGCTGCAGGACGGCGGTTCTGCAGGGCGGGGCGAGGGAACCCCTGCAGCAGGGCAGAACCAGCATAGTTCTGTGGCCAGATGTGGAGCAACGATTACTAAACAAAGGTCTCATAAGCTTTTTATAAAATAATAATGAATAAAATTAACCTTACATAGTGAAACCACAGATAACTCTAATTCTACACAACGCCAAGAATAACAATGACCAGAAAACATTCAGAACCGGGAAGGGATTGGGTAATAAAACATTTAAATTCAGAACCACTAGAAAACACGGCTGTGCATCAATCTGTATAACAATGTTAGAAACATGTTAATTATTGGATATAATATGTTAAATTATTATTTTTATTAATGCGACTGTTTTAGGTTATAAAGTATCTTAAATTTGAATTCTGAGGAAATAATTATCTTTTTTGCTGCTGTAATGATCATATTTCAATAGAAACGGTATAAAAAAGCATCCTATGTATAAATGTGTGTGTTATATTGCGTTTATTTATCATGTATTATGTAAGCTGTGGAAGGAAAAACTAGTGAGGAATAACTTTGCACTTCAATATTTAAATCATTAAAGTTATGAAATTATGTTTCTTGATATAAATATTCTTGCACATATTTAAAAAAAATGCTTTAAAAATGCTAAAAGTCGGTCATCTGAAAATCACAATGATGCGTCATCATAATTAATGAAAATGGATTCATTATGAATATTAATAATCAGGTTTATGGATGTTTTAGAAAAATACTCCAAGCTCATAGAAGTCAGATTTAATTTGGCCTCCATAACACATTTATAAATGCATAAAAACCCCAAAACAGCACCAATAAGAAATACAAGTTAGTGTAATTTTTATAATTCAACATATGAAAGAATTTTTTTTAAAGAAAACTAGATTAAATGCTTAGTTTTTATTTTATTTTACCAGTTCTAATGCTTCCAACATGGACGGCCTCTGTATTAATACTATTTAGAAATATGTAGATAAGAAAAGTATTTTATGACTAATTTTATGATTTTCCAAATATAGTTATAAATACAAAGTAAAAAATAATATGTTCATTAAAATTAGTGATAAATCATCCTTCTTTTTACTATTATTGTCATAATTGTCTCTTTGTAATGATGCGGTGTCTCATCTCGTTTTAACGCATTTAATAAAACCAACTAAGCAGCAGGTGGATTATTCTATTTTCCTCCTTTAGATTAACAAATGTGCCGCTGACACTCAGGGCAACCAGTCCCACCACGCTGTTCATAAGAGAAACAACAAGAAAACGAGCTTCTTATTATGTTTCTTCTCACATTCCTTATTTTCCTCTGAAGCGAATCGCTCAGCGTCACAATGATGCCAAGAAGCTGCAGCTTCACCAACGTACAGAATTAAATGCACCATTACGTTCAATAAATTACAATAGATGTTCAGATTAGACTCGTTTTTCATTCAAATAAACCCACATTTCTGTGTTTCTAGTGCTCTGATGGAATATTTTAACCTAAATGTCGTTATATTATCATTACCAGAGATAAAGGCTTGAAAATGTGGGTAATTAATTTATATTTTCCACTTGGTGATGGAGGCACTGAAATAAATGAACTCTTATAAAATATTTAGATTTATTGTATAACTGCAAAGTCTGTCCAACCTCTTAATGATAATATTCTCCTTTTGTGTATTTAATTATATAATTATTAATATAATATAATATATATTAACACAGAGTCACTGATTTGTATTGAGGGTTAAAATTACTTGTTTTTTGTTTGCTTGTCTCGTCCATTTTTCCCCACGGCAAAAAAACAAATAAATATGTATTTCTATTTTAGACAAATACCTAAAATACTTTAATAAAATGTAGACCTGGGAAACACTAGTTACTTACAGGCAGAAGCCGATATAAACATAGAAAGTCTAAACCTTTTAAGCACTAGCTTACAAAAATGTCCTTTATTAATGTTATATATTATTTCTGATTAAATTGAAACAATAATTAATTGTCGTTGTGTATTGGGTTTTTAAAGTGTATAAAAGAAGTGAATTATTGCTTCTCCAGACCTTCTGCTGCAGAGCTGCTAGCCTAATTAGCGAGCGATCACACCTGACGCAGGTGATGTGGAGACGGATTAAGGAAACAACGACAGACGTCCTCATCACAAATCACCGCCCCGCTGCTAATTCATGGTACGGGGCGCAGGACAGGCCGAGGCTTCCAGCGTGCCGAGTGTGTGTTAGCATATTGGAGGATGGGGGGGGGGGCAGAGAGAGGCAAAAGATGATTTAGGGGTAATGAGAGCCAATAAAATCATGGTGCCCAGCAGCATTATGGGACTAAATCTAATCTGCTAATGGAGAGGGTGGCGGGGGGGGGGGGGGGGGGGGGTCTGGGAGGATAGAGAAAGGATGGAGGTCAAGGGCAGAGGAGTAAGATGGAGAAAGAGGAGGAACGGGTGGAGAACGAGCTGAAAAGGAGAGCTGGTGCGAAAATAATGAGTGGAGAGACTCTAAGGAGCAGGAAGAGGAGAGAGGAGAGGACTCACTGATGACGACAACATGTGACGCTATCGCCTGCTGCAGAGGCACTGAACACCTAACTTACCCACGGTTACACGTTAACCTGTTTATCTGTTAACCCATTAACCAATTTACCCGTTAACTCATTCACCCGTTAACCGCAGCTATCGCCTGCTGCAGAGGCACTGAACACCTCGCTAACTTACCCACGGTTACCCGTTAACCCGTTTACCCATTTACCCGTTAACTCATTTACCCGTTAACCCATTAACCCGCTAACCTGTTAACCTGTTAATTCATTTACCCGTTAACCCTGCTCTGAGCTGCGTCTCTGAAAGCGAAGAGAGAAGCAGAAAGTGTCTGGTCAGCATCAGGATGAGGGTCAGTTCAGAGGGAGGAGAAACGAGGGGGGGGGTAGCATGTTTCACGCTGCAGTACAACAAGCATGGGTCCCTACACACACACACACACACACACACACACACACACACACACACACACACACACACACACACACACACACACACACGCGGCAGAAGGCAGCTATTGAGGAGTAATTGCCCTCAGACTGTTAAAGCTCTCCAGCGTAACACTACAGCCGTCTTTACAAGGCCGGGGCGATCTGGAACCGTTACGTCTTTACCTCAGCAAGATGGCTGACAACCACATTACAACGGGTCCAGGCTGGGGCGGCTCTGACGCTGACGTTCATTTTATTTCACTGATTTAATCATGTTGTGAGCTACTGAGCCCTGAAACTAATTACAGCGCCTAAACTTTACCGCCATGTGGTCTCAGAGCGACCGCCAAACACGCCGAATGTGACGGACCCACAGAGAGCAGAGCGCAACGCTGGAGAAAACGGTGCATTGCTAATGTTCTTAACGTCTTCTGCAGATAAAGCAGGACGTTGTAGAATCACCGTTCTCTGAGCGACCAGCCGCAGGTCTGCTGCCGTTTGGCTCCATCAGCTTCAAACATCCAGAGGCTGAACGGCTCCAGCTCAGTCAGGATGGATGGAGAACACCAGGAAACATCTGTCTTCAGGTCCCGCCTCTGATTCTCAGATGTATTCAGGTCTGGACTTTGACTAGGCCGTTCTAACCCATAACATCTCTGGCTGTTCAGGCTGGTTCTCCTGCAGGAAGGAGAACCTCCACCCCAGTCTCAGGTCTCCTGCAGCCTCTAACAGGTTCTCCTCCACATGGTCCTGAATCATCTCCATCCATCTCCCCTTCAGCTCTGCTTCCCACAGCATGATGCTGCCTCCTCCATGCTTCGCTGTGGGGGGGGGGGGGGGGGGGGGGGTGCTCAGGGTCACGTGTTCTGCCTGAAGGCGAGCGCCTTCCTCCATGTTTGTTGTGTCCTACACAGTTTGTGGCAAAGAGCAAAGCAGGCGTCTGTCTTCATGTGGTTCTTGTTCTTCATGGTTTCTTCTCTAACAAACATCTGTGGCCACAAACAAAACAGCTCAGATTATGAAACTCGTTTTTAAAAACTCCTACATTTTTCCTTCTCCACAGTAAAAAATGTGAAGTGCTAATGTGCCGGGCGGTACCAGGAAAACAACACAGCCGGGTTCCCAGGACGCTTGGCAGGCTTTTGGTCAGAAGCTGCTGAAGGACTCTGGATCTCCAGCAGAAGGAGACATGAAGAACTAACGGGAATTAAAGGGTTTCTTCATGGTTTTCATGCAGCTTTATGCTAAATCTGAATCCAAACATCTAAAAGCGTGTAATCGTCCTGCTGCGGTCCGACCCTCTCAGCGTAGGTGGCCTGACCTGCAGCTTTTCTTCTGTTGCTCCATCCTATTGTTCTAAAAGCCTGGTGTGGCTTTGATGGTGGCGCTACGTGAAAACAATGAGCTGCTCTAACAGAACCTTTGGGCTCTGATCCGGGTTTGAAACCAGAACCTCAACCATCAGCTCTGAGTAACACAAACAGAACCCAGACCTGTGGCAGCAGATGGTTAGCAGGACCCTGAAAACTGCAGCGTCTGAGATCCAGCATGAGCAGAACGAGATAAATAAATTATATTAATATAAGATTCACTGAACTGATGTCAGACGGAGGCAGGAATAAAGTTTACTGAGCTTTAGGATGGATGATGGATGGTTGGATGGATGATGGATGGTTGGATGGATGATGGATGGATGATGGATGGAACCTGGAAAACAGAGGCGTGGTAGTGGAGCTAAGAGTTCAGGCCAGCAGGTGTGGAGGAGCTCCAGGCCAGCAGGGGGCGCTGTGAGGCTGAGTGAAGCCTGTGCTGACTGGCGGCCTTCAGCTGGGTTTTGGGAGAAGATGGAGGACCAGCAGGGGGCGCTGTGACGGAGGACCAGCAGGGGGCGCTGTGACGGAGGACCAGCAGGGGGCGCTGTGACGGAGGACCAGCAGGGGGCGCTGTGACGGGGGACCAGCAGGGGGCGCTGTGACGGGGGACCAGCAGGGGGCGCTGTGAGAAGATGGGGGACCAGCAGGGGGCGCTGTGACGGGGGACCAGCAGGGGGCGCTGTGACGGAGGACCAGCAGGGGGCGCTGTGACGGGGGACCAGCAGGGGGCGCTGTGACGGGGGACCAGCAGGGGGCGCTGTGACGGAGGACCAGCAGGGGGCGCTGTGACGGGGGACCAGCAGGGGGCGCTGTGAGAAGATGGAGGACCAGCAGGGGGCGCTGTGACGGGGGACCAGCAGGGGGCGCTGTGACGGAGGACCAGCAGGGGGCGCTGTGACGGGGGACCAGCAGGGGGCGCTGTGACGGGGGACCAGCAGGGGGCGCTGTGACGGAGGACCAGCAGGGGGCGCTGTGACGGGGGACCAGCAGGGGGCGCTGTGATGGGGGACCAGCAGGGGGCGCTGTGATGGGGGACCAGCAGGGGGCGCTGTGACGGGGGACCAGCAGGGGGCGCTGTGACGGGGGACCAGCGGCTGAGCATCAGGCTCTGCCTCTGGCTGCAGCTCAGACGTTTCTGGTCCTCCTAGCAGACATGAAGCAGAGCGATGGCGGAGGACATCGTCTCCTTCCTGCTCTGGTTCTGCTGGTCCGGTACGAGGCCGGTTCTGGGTGCCGGGCCGGGTTTCTAATATGTGGGCCGTGGTTCCTGCGTGTTCTGGCCAGCGTGTGCGTGTTGGTTGGCGTGTTGGCGGCGTGTAAGCGTGTTTCTCATTTCCTCCTGGCAGAGATTAGGGGCAGAGGAAGAGCGGCATTATCAGGCTGCTGGAAATGAGATCTCAGCAGGGAGACACTCCGCCTTTCTTCTCATCCCTCCTTCCACACCTCCTTTTATCCGTCTGGGTGATCCGTCACCGCTCCTTCCTCTCCTCTTCTCCTCCTTTCTGCCCTCCTCTGCCTCCATGAGCTGAAAACATGACGTCCAGCTAATTTTCCTTCAGTGTTTTACGTTCAGATGAAAGATAGAGCCACGCTCTGCCTTCATTAATCCCGTCATCCTATCTATCGGCACAGAGGGGATTCTCAATATCCGAGCTCCAATCTATCATCCCTGCAGCAGATTAGGAGCATCAGAATAAAGCACATTAAAGGTAATTAGACACAAAGTCCATTTTTCACGCATGGAGCTACCAGCCGCTACCCTGCAGGAGTCAAAGTCCGGACTGAACTGGATCTGGACCGAGCTGCTCAGGGATTTAGCCTCAGACTAAATTTAAAGCTGCGGCGTCACGTGTTCATCACGCCGTTACGTGTTCGTCACGCCGTTACGTGTCACTTCTAGCAGTTTTATTAAATGTAGCGGTTTCAGCGCGGTGCTGGACGCTCTGAGAGGATCCAGGCCTGAAGGCTGCAGTCGCTAAACCCCCCCACATGAAGCCAGCAGAGGAAGCAGAGGCTCTGCTGGCTTCATTTCTGTTGTTCCTGAATTTTAACCAGTAACTCTAGACCAGCAGTGAGTCTGAGCGTGTGCGCTACGTCCATTTCCTTCATCAGTTCAGAGAAACATGCAGAAGCATTTCCTGAGACCTCAGACACACATGGACACCCAGAGGAGCACATCCAAACATCTGCTCACGTTTCTCTGGTTCCTCCAACCAACAGAGAGGAATGAAGGTCACTGAGCGCCTTTAGAACGTCAGAACGCAGCCAGAAGGAGAAGGTAGAAGATGGTGGAGAGAGCAGAGATGTTCTCTGGTTTAGAGACGGAGGAGCTGAGGAAGAGGCAGGAGGCAGAGATGAAGAGGCTGAGGATGGAGAGTCCATCAGAGAGGAGGTCAGATGTTGTGGAGATGAAGCCAGAGAGGCCAGACTGAGACGGACATGTCCAGAGGAGGGAAGGTGAGGACATCAGTAGAAGGATGCTGAGGCTGGAGCTGCCAGGCAGGAGGAGGACCAGAGAGGAGCTCCATGGATGGAGGGAACATGAAGGTAGCTGGAGGGAACATGAAGGTAGCTGGTGAGAGAGAAGAAGAAGAACCCCTGACATGGAAAAGAACCAAAGAAGAAGAAACGTTTTTTATTTTGCTCCTCTCCTCTGCAGGTGACGCCCAGAAGACCTGAAGATGGCCTCAGACAGTAAGTCCTGCCACATTTAGACGTTTCTCAGCTTTAACACGCCTGACAGAACCAACGGGTCACGGACCCGTCAGAACCGTTTACAGCAGCGCCGCATGTGAAGGCTGCAGGAGGATGCTGCCCCCCCCCCCACCTCACCTCCTGGGTTCATTCACAGAGGTCCCGTCAGTCTTACTGCTTTCATAACAGAACATCTGCTCAGAGTCAGAAACCAGAGCCTGGTCCTCCTCAGCTTCTTGTTCTGCTGATGCTTAAAATTAAAAGTATTGGATCTACAGATCGATCTGAAGGAGCAGAAATCTGTTTGGAGCAACGCATCAAACGTCATGTTCAAAATGAGTCGCTGGGCGTCTGAGAGATTTAGCTGTAAAATTAAACAAGAATAAGACATTTCTAGTAAAAAATGCTGAAAACCATGAAATATTCCTGAATAACTTTCTGATCTGTCACATAAAATCTCCATAAATACATTTAAGAAGTGAAAGCTTGATGTGGAGATGTTCCTCCACCGTTCTCCTCCCTCTGCTTCTCATCACGGCTGTTTGCTGACTGTTAAACATTTTAAAATGATCTCCTTCACCGTTCATCAGACAGCAGCATGAAATGTTGCACAAACGGGCGGCTGGTGTTGCTCCTGGTCTCAGGATGTTCAGAACGCATAAAAGCCGTAAAACCAGAGCAGTGATGCTGGAGCGGCGTCTGAGCGGCAGAGGTGGAGGAAGCAGACGTTTGGGAAGATGGAGAGAATGAGGTGAGATGAAAGGAGAGATAAACGGTGGGAGGAAAGATTAGAGAAATAAGAACACAAAAGGCACGCATACATCAGCGCGGCTAAATGTTAATTGGTGCCAAATGGCACCTTTGAATAGGTTAAGTGGACGCGATGAATTAGAGGCTGAATAAAGCCATAACTCCCCAGATATGCTTTACGTCAGCATCAGAGTCCCTGATGGCTCCGCCTGATGAGAACCAGCGTCTGCAGACAAATGAAGTTCCTCCAGGTTCCTCAGAGCGAAGCTCCAACATGACGGAGACACGTGGCGCGCTGCCGTCCCCCAACGAGCCCGCCGCTACGCTGAGCACCAGCAGGGGAGAAATATGGAGTCTGAGTGGCCCAGTTTGCAGCTTTTAACCATGTTGTCTGGAGGAAAATTAATTTGCCCGCCCCGCAGATATTCCTCTCTCCTCTTTTAGCAGCGGCTGCCCGGCGGGGCCGATTAAACACTCAGTGTCACTCACACAGAGGTTGGAGGGTTAAGTGGACCGGCTCAGCCTTAGACAGACGGAGCTGAAACGCCGCGCTGACAAACTGCTGCGGCGCCGCTGGAGGTCCCAGAGCCGCTGCGCCGCGGCGCAGAGAGCAGCCGGAAGATTTAGAGCTCCGGCTGCAGGAGGCCCAGGTGAGGCGACCTCAGCCGTCAGCACGCTGCCGCCGTGATTTATTTCATCGCTGGAGAAAAGGGGCGGGGCATGGAGGTCTGTGAGGAGGCAGGGCGAGGAGACGAGGAGACGAGGAGCAAGGAGACCAGGAGCAAGGAACCGAGCCGGAGGAAGCTGATGAAGCCAGGAGGAAGGAGGGTTTGTGTGTCTACCCATGCAGAGGCTTGACCTCCATTCATTTAAAGCAGAATCAGCTTTTCTGACCTCAACCACAGCTTTATTCCCACCGTCTCTCTGAGGCCGGCCCCTAACCACCCATGGGGACACCGTCTGGGCCCCTCAGGGTCTGCTGGTCCTCAGAAGATTAGGAAATGTGTCAGAAAAGTTCCTAATTAAGTAACACATGAACACACTCGTTAAGAGGAGAATGACAAGCTGGAAGCAAACAGCAAAACCCTGAAGGGATGAGCAGGAGGATGTAGTTTAGCACTTTTGGTATTTAAATGTCACATTTAGCCTCAAACAAAGAGAAGAAATGTCTGTTTAGTCGCAGCGATGCGAGGGAGACCTGCTTCACCTCCAGCAGCGTCTTCAGCTGCATAAACAGCGTGATTATTTCAACTGTGGGGAAATCCGAGCCGTGACAGCGACCGACGGCGGCAGAGGAAAGCCTGCCTCCCTGTCAGACCCCCTCAGGTCCTCAGCTTAAACAAAGGCAGGGAATAAAAACAGCCATGCAGGATTTTCCTTTCTCTGAAACCACAAACCCAGAAACTGCGCTGCTTCTTGATCCAATTTTTCCTTCAGGGTGCAGGAAAGCTTCCAGCACCTCCAGGAAATCTGCTTCTCGTTCAGGGCACCGCCGAGTCTGTGGGAGGCGGGACTGGAGGAGCTGGTGCTTCTAAATAAATAAGGAGGAGGAATGCAACACATCCAGGATCTCACCACATCTTTATGATTTTTTAATACCTCCCCGCAGCCTCTTGCTGCTTCTCAGCAAAAACCCATCAATGTTCAGATGTTTCCTGATGGTTCAGGGCTGCTGGTTCAACTCTCCGTCATCTTTTCTGCTCTGGTCGATGGACAGCATCAGCGTCCTGTAACATCTCACCATCGGCATCAGAAGCTTTTGTCTTTGGGTCCTGGACGGGTTTGGTTGGACGAACGCTAAATCTGCTCAACAATAGGTCCTAAATGATGGTGGAAGGCTTCCATCAGGTCAGTCAGCGCGGCAGAGCCCAGGTTCCTGGGGTTTTATTGGACCTTCATGGTGCACACCTGGCTCCAGAGACACACTTCTGCAGGAGCAGAGCGGTCTGAAGCTTTATGGAGACGCAACGTAGTCACCACCATCTCTGGCTTTCTAAAGCTGGGCCTCTCTTATTAGAAAAAAGAAGATAAACCCTAAAACAGAACGGTGTTGTGCTCATTCCAGACCAGCAGGTGGCGACGTTGACGCCAACCACACATTAAAAAGAGCCTAAATAAGGACATTATTAAGAATCACTTATTCATTTAGAATCATTTAAAACCTGCTGATAAAACGCGACCCACTGCTGCGGGTTTCATTCTTTAATTTACCAATATTTCAGCGATGTAGAAGTTTTAAAGTCATCCACCTGATATCTGCAGTAATCAGACACACAGGTGATGCAGCCTGTTTTATTAGCAGCCGCCCAGCTGCACATCAGCTCAGACGTTTCTCATATCAGAACCTCCACAGCTGGAACCACAGAGGCAGGCATGCGGGGGATGAGATTTTAATTTTCTGTCTCAGACTAAACAGCAAACAGCCAGATTTAAAGCACTGATCTTTAAAAGTTCATTAAAAACAAAATGATTTCTTGCCAGGCGCGTTTTACATTGATCAGAGGGTCAAACACAGCAGGAAAGGTTTTATTTTTCTTCTACATTTACATGAATCCCTGCAAAGGTTTGCTGCAAAGTTCCATGTTGTCTTCCCCTCATTGAAACACGTCGGCCGTGCTGCACATCTCCACGCATCCGGTGAGCTTTTTCTACTTTATTGTGCTTCCTGAATCCCTCTGTGGTGTTTCTGAGCCCTTCAGAAGAAACGGCAGTAACTCCAGAGCTCATGAGGGACACATGAGTCAGAGCAGACCTGGCCGAGGATCAAATCATTTTAACGCACAAACTTTGATCTGATCTGCCGGGTTGTGACAGCTTCAGCCGTGCAGCCACATGCTGCATGGCTGTGGTGAAGGTCAGCTTTCCATGTGTTCTGTGTTGGTCCTGACAGCTCAGCAGGACCCCACAAGGCTGCTATGGATTCACATATACGCACGCTTAACTTGTACTTTTTACTGTCAGCTGCAGCTGTGCATATGGAGGACACATGAAGGAAGAAGCAGAACCAGCAGAACCGGCGGGGAGAGAGCCGAGCATGGGAAGCACCCTGTGAGGGTCTAAGTGACAGGCTGCAGCTGCAAGGCTGCGTCACGCAGCTAGCCGTTAGCCGTTAGCCGTCATCCTTCCATACCCTGGCAGTCTGCAACCAAACCGCCTCTCCTCTCTCCGTCTATCTGCCTACAGGCCAAGCCTCCACATCCTGCAGCGGTGTGGACTCCATCATGCTCTCTACAGATAAAAACCTCTCAAACGTCGTTTTCCTCAATGCAACAAGTGCCAGGAGCACGTTTCAATCTTTTCTTTATCCAGTAATGAAGGATTTAATCAGAAAACCAGAGCTCAGAACGATAAATAAATAAAAAAGATCACAGAAAGTAGTCAAGCAGAATTAAAAGCTTTCATCAGTTTAATTTTAAAAAGCCGTGATTTGGTGACGGCAGCAAGGTCCAAAGGATGCTGGTTCAGAGCCTGGGTACCGCCCAGCGTTCACTAGGAGCTGACAGTTCAGATAACTGAGGCTGTTAGAGTTTAAAAGCAAGCAGTAAAAGTTTAAAATCCATCCTGAAAGGAACAGGAAGTCAGCATAAAGATCATAAAACGGGCCGATGGTCGCCTTTCAGGAGCTTTTCAGGACCTGGAGACGCGACGTAGAGAGGGTTCCAATAGTTCAGGGGGTTGAATACTTTTCCAGGCGCTGTCAGCCTGGTGTCATCTCGTAGGGAACGGAGCTCATCTCACCAAGAAGCCTTTGAGCCGCAAACGCTGCCAAGCACCAACAGATGAGACCATGAGTGGCCGGTTTCATCTTCACGCTGCCTCTCAACAACTGAGATGTGGAATTATAGTAAGTCCCCCCCCAACTAAAGATAATCAGAGCTGGGAATCACACCTGCAACCCTGGATTCTCAGGGAGCTCCATGTGGTCTGACGGCGGCGCTGTGGACGGATGTTTCTGGGTTTTTATCACCATCAGCTGTGACTGATGCTGATGCAACTCTAGTAAAACCAACAGACTGTAGAGCTCCTCTGGAGAAGATCTGCTGAGGAACCAGCGACAGACAGAAGATCTCCCCATGTGTGAATCTTACATGTTTTCTGTGAGTTACATCTGAACACTTCCAGGGACAAAACCCAGAACGACTCCAGTAGTTCCTCTGCAACACCAGCAGCAGATCAGAGTCCGTCACCCTCCTCCTGGCTGCAGAAACCCAGCAGAGCTGCTGAGGAGACTGACAGCATCAGCCAAGAACCTGGAACAGAACCAAAGACCTCTGAGCTTCTACCGCTTTACTTCCACGACCCTCAGCTGGTTCCTTTGGGACTTTAGAAGTAAATCTTGTGATGGGAAACTTTTCTCCCACATGACTTGATCCAGAGCTGCATGTTGCAGCTTCCAGCAGAACCAAAGACCTCTGGGTCATTACAGCTTCCCATGATTTCAGCGTGTCTCCCTTCCATCAGGCTGTGATGGACGCCGTGATGGACGCCGTGATGGACGCCGTGATGGACGCCATAATGGATGCCGTCCTGTCCGGGGCGCGCCGCCTCCCTCTGAGGATGGATGTCTGGGAGGAACCAGGCCAGAAGAACGGCTCTGACTGTCGGGTTGAAGACGTGACATCAGCAGAGGAGAGGAGCAGAAGCTGTGGACGAGCTGATGGAGGTGATGAGAGGAATGTGGAGACGCTGGAGTCTGTTGGTGTCAAACGCTGCAGCGGCTTGGATGCAGACCTGAGAGGGAAATCTGTGACACACACATGGTCCAATCATCTCTTCATGTCAGCGTTGGGGAGCCTGAACTGTCCATCAGTTCCTCTCTGTTGTCCTCTTCCTGCAGCTCATCCATCATCCTCAGCTGTCAGTCAGAAACTTTCTGCATCAGTCTGAGACGGACAGACGGCTCTGAGGCGTCCATATTCAGACGCGTGGAGCCGTTTGGACCTGCAGCCCTGCTGGAGGCTCCATGTGAGGCTGACTGAGGTCTGGCCAACGATGTCTCTGCATCATAAACCCTCCACGCTGCCTGGGCATCAGACGGGCACAGCTCCTCAGACACTTTCCATCCCGTTTCCTCTCTGAAATGTCTCTCTGATTTTTCCTAACCAGGTGCTGAAAGGGAACATTAAACATTTCTGCTCCGACGTTTCCACCGCTTTCAAGTCAAAGCGCTGCAACTGCAGGGTGTTTATGAGCCGCAGCGTCACGCGTTCTCATCCTTCGCCGTGTTAGCGACCACCTACAGCAGGACGGCTACGTAATGCAGGACATGGTGCTACCTCAGGCTGCGGTGAAGCTGAGCGCCGCCCAGCATCAGAGGAGGCAGTCCTCCGCTGGTTGACTTCACATTTCACTAAAAACACGTCTCAGTCTACTGTGGCTCCTCCAACGTTGTCGACTGGATTTAAACCGTCTGGATGTTTCTGTCTCCTTGTTTTCTACTGTGACTCCGTGGTTCTGCAGAACCTCCGCCTGCAGGGCAGCATCTGTTAGCTGAGTCTTCTTCAGGCGATGGACCAGATGTTCCTGGACGTTCTGCTCTCTCCTTGAAGCTCCTGATGAGTTGATAAATGGTCCGTTTGAGTGAAATCTTTCTGTCAAGCCTCTTTAAGCATCAGCTGCTCTGTCTGCAGCAAACATCGGGTCATCATGACGAGGTTCAGTCCGTCAGGAAACATCTAACATGGATCGTACCGTTCATTTCCTCTGCTCAGTCTCCACAGACTAAAACATTTGTGGGAAGCAACTTTTCTGAGTGTGGCTGTAAACTTCCAGGAAGAGAGGATTGAGCCAACGGTTCTGATGGTTCCCAACGGTAGCTATTAAAGAGAGAACATCCCTCCATCTCCACATGGTTCCTCAGCTGCTCTGCAGCGACAGAAAGGTCCTTAAAGCCAGAGGACGTCTTCATCCCAAGGACCCTCCTCATCCATGCCGCCATAATCTGAACTGCTGCCATCAGGGAGGAGGTACGAATCCCTCCAAAGACAAAGGATCAGGCTGGAAAGTAGTTTTTACCCCTGAGTTGAGGCTGTTCTGAACATGACGGACACATGATGGACGGACCGGCGCCTGCTTAGCATCGGCATGATGTCTATGCTGCAAAGATCCTCACTTTGGTTCCTTTTTGCATGAATAATGCTCAATGCTGCAGCCTAGGGTCTCCCAGCGAGGCGACTTTCTGGTGGTCACCGACGCTGACGCTGCCACGCTGCAGGTTACCACCGCTGTGTCCATGCCCAGCTGCCCATCCTGCAGCGGCCCTGCAGCGGCCCTGCAGCGGCCCTGCAGCGGCCCTGCAGCGGCCCCTGCAGCGGCCCCAGGAGTAATCCATCACTGTGTGAGTGAGACAGTGTTAAATTACTGCTATGGCACATTGAGCCCCGGCCATTACTCCAGCAGGTGACAGCCATTAAAAGAGGTGGTGACACTGACACAGAGAGCAGGAAGACCTGTGCAGCCCAGATGAAGGCATGAGAAGAAGGAGGGGGGGGGGGGGGGGGGGGTAGACTGTGAGGAAACATGCAGAGTTCTGGAAACAGCACCAAGGGGAAAGGTGCTGGAAGGAAGACTGAAAGCGGAGCAGAGGGTAAACGTTTGGACCTCCCCAGTTATTCAGACGTCTGAGTCGGGCTGCAAGGAGAGAAACAATATGTGAAAGTCTAAAACCAGCCGCTGTTTCCAGGCAGGTCCAGAACCCTGCAGGTCTCAGGTCGCCTCGCTCTGCAGACGCTGTTTATGACCCGCTCCTTTATTCAGGTGAGTTCAATCAGAGCGACATGTAGCCCATGCAGGACGGCGGCCCTGAGGGACGCCACCGCTCCCTCACTGTCAAACTCGTAAACACGGAGTCTCCAAGGTGGATCGACCCAGAGAGACGTTCTTATGCGTCTCCGTGTTTAAATTAGCTACAGTCATGCAGAACGGTGCTCAGAGCTCAGGGAGATGAAGATTCATCCGACTGCATGAAGTTTCTGCATAAAACCTCGCTGACTGTTTTAATGCGACATCGTAGATTTACCCACAGACTGCTACTCTGGGTCCCTGAACAAGACTCTAAATCCCAGGATGCTCGCTGGCGCCACCCAGTGGCAGCCCTCCGCTCCATGGGGGATGAGTTAGATCAGGGATGGGCAACTGGCGGCCCAGGGGCCGCACACGGCCCTCGTCATCACTCAGTGCGGCCCGCGAATAGATCAATAATAATTTAATAATGATAAAAAAAAAAATAAAAAAAAAATGTAATTATACTTTTGACCAATAGGGGGTCGTACCCAAACAATAGCGGGCATGGGCCGCTTTGCAACAGCGAGGAAGAAAGTCAGGAGCCCTGGCCACTAGCAGTGGAATAAAGGGAAAACGTGACGAGAAAGTCACATTTTTCAGACAAAATGGGAAGAAGTATGGACATGGGGAATTTTTTTTTTTTTGGTCTCTGTCATTCACACACAACATAAACCGTGAGAGCCGACGTGAGTTTTGAAACTGCAAAGCTTTGTCTTAAGCAGAAGATCAAACGTGCAGCACCGCGTTCACAGACCAGTGTGATGCATTCGTGAGCGTCAGAAAGCTATGGTGCATTCAGGAGCATGGGACATTAGATTTTTCAGAATAAAAAGCTAACAGATGTGCATAATCAAAAAGTAACAGAAATACAATTATAGAGCATTCAGTATTGTAAGAAAGCCCACACAGTTTCTGGATAGACACATTATTGTTTGAGTTAAGTTCTGTTCCGTTTTATGCGTCTTTCCTTGTAAATTTGAAATGTCCCATACTCCTGAATGCATTGATATGGAGTTTAAATTCCTTTTTTGCAATTTTTTTTTAAAGCAAACGGTTTGTCTTTTGCTTAAGGACATATTAAAATGCATTTATATGCAGAAAATAGTTATATGTTAGTGCAGTAAACATACAGATATAAATTCATCTAAAATTTGTTCTTATTGAGAATAATTTGTAGCGTCTTTCATATCCAATTATTTGAAGTGCGTGATCATGTGGCCCTCCAATGGTCGTGCTGAAAAAAATGTGGCCCTCTTTATCATGGAAGTTGCCCATCCCTGAGTTAGATGCAGAGGACACGTCAGTGGAGTAGATGTTTTGACGTAAAACAAAGGTTCTAATTTCTGTAAATGCTGCCAGTCGTGCTGCGGAGCAGGATTACTTTTCTCAGTAGCGTCCCCTAGAGATCAGGAGGAGAACAGCAGCAGAGCTTTTAGGCCTTTTTACATTAAGCTGATATTTCTGAGAATCAACCAACCATAAGAATACGAGCTGAACAGTCTGCATTCACACGGCATTCTCACCACAGATGAGCTAAATTACCAACAGATAATAACTGTCATTATTTCACAGTTAAACTGGTTTTTCAGCTCCCAGTAAAACATTTACTGGTTAATGTTTCTAACCATCATCTGCCTCCTGTCCAGACTGATCAGCAGGTCTTTGTGTTGTTAAACCAACACTGACCGCCGTCCTGAATGCGTCCCACGCCATCGTTCCTCCTGCTGCTTTCTGAGCGGTGGTTGGTGGGGGGGGGGGGGGGGGGGTCTAACTGCATCACATCCTGTTCTGCAGCTCATTCATCTCTCATTCAGCAGATTATTTACGCTGCTTTGAGAACCAGATCGGCCAAAAACAGAGAAGCTCTCCGCCTCCTGGAACGGGTTAAGGTGGTTCTGCTGTGAACACGGCGGTACCACAGCAGACCTTCATGGCTCTGCTGGACCCAGACTGTGACAACTGTATATGCTAGCAACCCAAATGTTCCCCTGAGAAGGGGCAATTAAAGAAAGTGGAGGGGAAAGTCCCTTAAACAGGGCGGGGGTCCGCTTTGATCAGTTCAGAACCACACCTACCTTCATATTTCTGTAAACTGCTGAGTGTGGAGCAGGGACTGGCCTGACCCGATCCTGTCATCATGCAGCTTAATCCTCTGAACTAATTAGTGTCTTGGGCTCCATGGTTCAGCGGGACGTCTTTTATGAACTCTAAGCTTTACTGACCTAAAAGCCCGACCACAGAGCTGCTTCTGATGTCCGCTGCACAACATGGAGCCCAGAGGTGCTACTAAACCAGCACCGGGTCATCTCTGCTACTTCTGCAACCGTATTTCCTCCCTTCTGCGTTCAAATTAAAGATTTTACATCATTTCAAAGGTTTTACAATCGTTTTTTGTGCAGATCCTCAAAAAAACATTATTCTCCCATCGCATTTTATAAATGGTAAAAAACACATTTTTGGAAAACAGTCTAAAGCAGATTGTTGCAAAGATTTGGACAAAAAAAATCCAACAACTAAAGAATAAAAGTGCAGAGATTTAGAAAATAGATTTTTTTTCAGGATAAAGTAATAAAATGTGTTTTGCAGAAAAAAAGTGGGAATAAAACAGCAGCAAAAAGGTGAGAAAGGAATAATGCAGCAGGAATAATCACTACAGCATGGTAATACATTAAACATCAGTATGCACAGAATGCAGCTTCCAGTCATTAAATCAGGAGCAGTTTAAGGCGCCAGCAGCTTTGTTTCACCTCTTCAGATTTAATTCCCCGTTTCTTTTACATGAGCAGATCTCAGTAATCCATGACAAAGAGCATAGCTGCTGTTTAGTGGTTAACATCCCGTCATTATGTTCTCGCCCAGGAAACACGATAATATCCAGCTCTGTTTTTTTATTCCACCGCTGAACCATGCAGGTAAGACCAAAGCAGCAAACAAGCAGGAGAGCTGAGGAGACGAGCTTTCCTGTCGCTCTGCTGCAGCGTGCAGCTCAGATCTCCTGCTGCACACTGCCTGCAAGCGTCCTGCTAATGGCTCCACGCCGCAGGCGGCACGAGGTTTGGATTCCTCTACGCTGTGATGCAGAGGATGCTTTGTTTTCTGATCTGCTAAACAACATATTCAGCTAAAACTGTGCTGAAGATGAAGGGAGTTTACAAAAAGAAGAAGATCAAATGATGAAAAAGAAGTCTGCTCACACTTGGACCACATAATATGCCATAAAACAGATAAAAGGTGATGCATAAATCTGTTTTTTTGGCTCTGACTGCCGTCCAGGTTACAGAAATCCCTGCAGAGCGCAGAGGCTCTCCTCATCGCTGTGCCTTACGTTCCTCTCTGGGTCTCATTTCCTTCAACGACCGTTTTAAAATGAAATGTACTTTGGTGATGGCGGTCATCACTGGCTCATCTCCTCGGTCTCAGCTGGACAGCTTTTCCTCTGCTGCTGTTATACTTTCAATAAACGGCAGGTTTGAGCAAAACACAGCCGGGGAACAAACATGGAGGAGCTTCATGGTGGAAAGCAGCAGATCAGACTGAATGAGTCACCTGGAAATGATCCGGTTCTCTGATCCGGTCAGGCATGTGAGCCGACACTGAAAACGTCAGACTTCGTTTTATTTACAAAGAAAATATCAAATTAATGTATTTATGGGAAATGTTAAGGATCACGATACACACGCACGTCTGAGGATAAAGACATTCTGGCTTTTTAACGCTGGACTCTGGTTCAGCCAGACAGAACTTTAATAGTCGTTAACAGCCCAGTAAAAAAAAACAATACATGTGAAAAAAAACAGACCATGATACCGCTGCCAACGTGTTTCAGTGTAAATAAGATGTTCTCTTGGTGTTTTTGCACCAAAACAAAACCAAAATATGTAAAAAGAACTCATGTGAAAGAAATATAATGAGTTACCAGGCATCCTTTTCTGATCCGCATGCAGCCGACACCTCTGGGTCGATCTGGACCGTCTGGTACCATTTCCTTCCTTCCTGATCTCATTTTGTTCATTAATACGTCTGAACCTTGGAATCAGTTAATTCCTCTGGGTAGTTCAATATGTCCCATGATAAATAATCATGAGTTCAAAAACCTGTCTTATGATGTCATTCTCTTTTACTTTGTATATATATATATATATATATATATATATATATATATATATATATATATATATATATATATATACACACACACACACACACACACACACACAAGCATACAAGCACATGTCCTTGCAGCAGACATTAGGGCAGTGAGAACACATCCAGTTCTCAAAAAGACTAAAAGAGCAGAATGCTGCAGCCGTCTGGAGGCTCTAGATCAGGTGTATCTAGATCAGGTGTATCTAGATCAGGTGTCTCTAGACCTACTGCTCCACTGCAGATGCATCTCCTCTAACACACCTGGTAATGAGCCATGCACCTGGTCAGGTATGTTGGAACAGGGATTCACCTCAAAGCAGACGACAGCGGCTCTGGAGGAGCTGGAAACCCTTACCCTCGACACAACATCACAGATCTCCTCAGTTTCACGTCTTCTCCACCTTCAGCAAAGATTAAAAACTGCCTTCTTGTCTTGTGGTTCCTGCTACAGGCTTCATGGCGCCCTTACTTTGCAGTTCTTCTTCTAACCGCAGCTCAGGCTCAGTGCTGCCCCCAGCAGGTCAGGTGGATAGCAGTTAGCATTAAACTCAATTAGCAAACCTGCTGCGGCTCGTCTCCTAGGTCTACCCACATCTGAGAGAGAATGTGTCGGGATTATTATGATTATATTATTATTATTAATTTATTAGGAAGGAGAGGAGACGTATTGTCTCTGTCTGTATTGTTCAGAGGGACGGCAGCACAGCCGTAGTCCAACTCTTAGATAAATGGC
Organism: Fundulus heteroclitus; assembly: GCF_011125445.2. Taxonomy (NCBI): domain Eukaryota; kingdom Metazoa; phylum Chordata; class Actinopteri; order Cyprinodontiformes; family Fundulidae; genus Fundulus; species Fundulus heteroclitus. The sequence goes on from NC_046383.1 coordinate 15,889,234, forward strand.
AGCTTGCAAAGTCTGACCTGAGAAACGACTCAGTCTGACAGCCTGAGATGACACCGCCTGTTTTTCTGAAGTATCTGCACATCCAAGCAAAGCAAAGCCGTGGCAGCTTTTTATTTAGAATAGCTAGAATAGCTGGGTTTCACAGCCACATGTGAATTACATGGCAGCGTATTAACCAGGATCAAACTGTCCAACGCGGGATGAGGTGAGGCGGCTGAAGCAGAGGCCGCCGTGGGGCTTCCCTCAGCAGACGGACACTAAAGCTTCTGCATCTGTTTCACAGTTTCAGCCTGGAAGCCTTTAAATGCTGCTGCGTCTGCAGAAACCTGCCAGAGCTGCAGGACACAGATGGAGACCCCAGCCAGCGCGCCCTCTCTGCTGTATCATCCACCTGTAGCCCCCCACATCACAGGGCGTGGAAACACTGCAGCACAGCGTCACCCGGTGGACGATCCACGTAATGCAGCCGCAGCTTTCTCCCTGCAGCCGTCCTCTGGGCTCAGCTGTTATTTTAATGAACTCACATAAAGGTGGGACCCCAGCACCAGTCTGTGTGGATGGAGCATCAACCTGCAGAGGTGTGGAGCAGAACATGGAGGCTGTCACCTCAATGTTAGCCCAGCATTTCATTAAAATATTACAATTTCTGCTTCTCAGTGCAATGATGGGAAAGTTTCCATGCATATGTAAACTCAGCAGACCTCATATCCCTCTGACCGTCTCACAATCAAACGTTTCAAAGACTTATGATGTTTCAACATTTGCAGTTTGCCTCAAACCAAGACGGAGACCCAGAGGACAGAAGTGAACTCATGGCTACTATGTAGGGAGGAAACCCCAAACAGAGAAACATGGTGGTGGCAGCATCATGCTGTGGGCAGCAGCTCAGAGCTGAACCAGGACCATCCTGCAGGAGACCTGAGACTGAGGTGGAGGTTCTCCTTCCAGCAGGAACACGCAGCCAGAGATCCTATGGGATGGTTTAGATCATGTGTTACAATGGCCTAGTCAAAGCCCTGACCAGAATCCAGCTGAGAATCTGTCTTATTGAGACCTTCTTCATCACTGAAGGATGTGTGGATGCTTTTGAACGCATGCAGATGCAGGTTTGTTGTGCCTGAGCCTCAGTCAGCCGCAGTAATTAATCTTGGTGACATTTATTAACATAAATGATTCCCGGAGGCTAAAGTTAACTTTTACCCAGCGAGAGAAACAGGAAATGTTCAGAAGGTTTGTAGATAACTTTTCCTCAACAGTTTTCAACAAAGTTCTCTTGCTAAGTTTTCCAGTTTAACCGTTTTCCAGTTCTTTCTAAGCGCCTCTGCTGACAAGATGGGTCCAGGAACACAATCTTTAATCTGTTTTTACATATATATGAGAAACCATTGACCTGTTTTAGCTTAATTTCCTGGGGGGAAAAAACTGTTGACTAAATTAAAAATTTCATGCACCTGTCATAAAAAAGGTCATTTTAATAAAATTAACACGCCAGGAGGAACAAAAAATTCAATCAAAAGAGAAACTTTCTCACTTTCACAGCAGTTAGGTTTGTGTTAGGATCTCTTTAGCCTGAGCTGAAGGAGAGACGGACATCTTCAGAGCTAAAGGTCAGCCTGTTGCACCAACGCTGCTGGACTCTGGTCCTCAGGAAGGCTCCTGCTTCCTCCACTAGCAGCTGCAAACAGCAGGGATGGTGCAGCTATGCATAGAAACGGTAATGAGAGTAATGGAGGGACAAATCAGGAAACAATGCTCACAGATTTGTGCTGGGATTCCCTGAATAAGGGAAAACTATTCAGATCAAGGTGGCCCTGGAGCATAATAGCTGGTTCTGCCTCCTAAGCAGCAGCAGATGCCATCAAGTGTTTCTGGTAACAGGTACTGAGTCTCTAACATCCCTGCTGAAAAGTTTGGCTCCAGTCTGCTTTACTGAATTGATTTAATTGAATCCCAACATTAACGGCTCTTTTAACAACGTAGCTGTTGCTCAACTTTGACTGCCACCAACTATCTGACTCTCTCATCCTGTAGACCTGAAAACCAGAGCTCCTCTGGTTCACCGTGTTTCTCTCCCAGATGAAGCCACTAAAGGAGCTGCTGCCGTCACCGTTTACTGTTTCTCTACCATAGAAAGTACTCCTGGGTCAATGTGAGCTTCTGAGCTTTTTGTGTCTCTGCTCTGTCTTCTCTAACATAGAAAGTACTCCTGGGTCAATGTGAGCTTCTGAGCTTTCTGTGTCTCTGCTCTGTCTTCTCTAAGCCCCAGTGGGTGGAGGCAGATGAGCGTTCACACTGAGCCTGGTTCTGGTTCTGCTGGAGGTTCTCCTCCCTGTTAAAGGGGAGTTTTCCTCTCCACTGTCGCTTCATGCATGCTCAGTATGAGGGATTGCTGCAAAGCCATCAACAATGCAGACGACTGTCCACTGTGGCTCTACGCTCTTTCAGGAGGAGTGAATGCTGCTTGGAGAGACTTGATGCAACCTGCTGGGTTTCCTTAGAGAGGAAACTTTCTCACCAACCTGGAGGATCTGATGGAGTCTGACTTTGGAAAGAGCCTTGAGATGATGTGATGTTGGGAACTTGTGATAGAAATAAACTGGGTTGAATTTTTAAGGTCATACCAAAAGATCTCAGGCTAAATTAGGTCCAGACTTTCCATCAGGAAAACTGTTCAGGAACATTAAATCCAAAACAAACAGAGTCAGGAACAGTTTCTTTCCCAAAGCTGTGAAGGCAATCGTGCTGAAAATCATTTAACCAGCAGTTTATAGATAAATACATGTTTCTGTTTCCTGTTTGTCTTCTGAGGGTTTTCTTTCTAAGAATGCTCATTTTGTGTTTTTGTTTCATTAATTAATGTTAATTTGTCTGTGTAGTATATTTGCATTCTGAGCTGGAGACTTTGACTAGGCCACTACAAAACACTGTCTTTTTACCATTCAGAGTTGGACTTGCTTTGGACCGTGGTCCTGTTGCAGAGCTCAGGTGTGCTTCAGGATCTTCTGCCTAGTTGCAGAGATCTGATCTGTCAGATCTGACATTACAGCAGCAGCAGAAATGGCTCCTGATTGGAATAAAGTCCCAGAAGTCATCATAATAAAGCCTCCACTGACCATACTGTGCGCCTGGTCGCATCATGTCATCTCCATTGTTCCTGTTAGGAACCTTAGAGTGGTTGTCAGAGGGAGGACAACCCTCAGAAGAACTGTGAGCTTCTGATGAAGCCCTGTAGAGGCAGACATAATGGAAGCTGCACCTGAACCTGCCGCCGCCACGTTTCACCCACCGCCGCCTGGAGGCTGTGTTCACGGCTGCTTTTCCACTTTAGGTTCTTAGTTTGTGGTTTCCTAAGGCAGAGGGATGAAAACTGTGCAACATTTTTACTTTGATTCTCCACTAGTTTACTTTGTAGTTTTAGGCTGTGAAGAAAAGTGGAAAAGCTCTAGATTTTCTCGTGTTTGTTCAAAGGTGGTCTCATGGAGATGTTTTCCACATTTAATGGGACGGACAGACGGCGTGAAGATGTGAGCATCAGCGTGTGCTCCCTGTGTCCAGCCGGCCAGCAGCTGTTGGTCCCCATAACGTCCAGGTTAACTACCGGGGTAGGAGGCTAACCGTTAGCGGTCCCACGGCATGCCCAGCGGTCTGCGGACGGAGCGGCTGCAGCAGCAGAGAGATCAGGACGCTGCTGTTAGGACGAGCGGGGAAGACGGTGCATGAATGGGACGTCTGTGCTGTGAAGGAGGTCTCTGTGTTACATCTGACAGCAGCAGGAAGCGTCTGACAGGTGGAGGTAAGCTTTAGGGCTGACGGGCGGTTTGGTGAACAGGCCACAGAGGAGCGTGTGCAGGACTCCAGGGGATAATCCTGAGACGGACCTCTCACTGCGCGGCTCGTGGAGGGACAGGGCACGGCGCCAAGTCACACAGACCGAGGAGAGCAACCGCTATTCCAGACTCTGGACTGTCCGCACATGATTAACTGCGTGGAGATGTGTGTGTGTGTCCATCTCCTGGTGCAGGACCATCAATCTGCATCAAGTGAAGGTGGAAAAGCTCAGACCTGACGGATTTATCTTTCAGTGCAGCATGAAGTCGTCAGACGTTACAGAGAATACGCTCCAATGCAAAGAAACACGCTGTAAAATCAATTAGGTCAATGTTTGGAAACCGCAGATGGCTTTAACACCTTCCATGGAGGCTTCCTCAGGTACGCCGCAGGAAGAAAGTACGCCATTAATTAGCCAGAGACCCGAGGAACGCTCCAATACGTTCCTCTTTGTTCTGGGGTTTGTTTGTGTCTTTATTCGTTAACAAGTAGAACTTATTGTGGTTAAAATCTTATTTTTTTTTATTCCCAATGATTTAAAAAACACAGTCCAGCTAAGACAGAACATCAACCGAGAAATAAATAAAAATAAACTGCCTCCTTCTTTATTAGAGATAAAATGGTTCATCTGAGATCCATTTATTCCTGTTTAGATATAATGCAGCTTATCAACATTAAGTTGGGTTTTGATCTTATTTCATGCACTAAAACTAATTGTCTCAGTTTATTTAAAGCCGGTTTCCATTTTTAGAGCAGAGAAACTTTGATGGCTAGACGGGGAGAGTTTAAAATCTTCAGATAAATCAAATATTAATCAGTGAAAACAGAAACTTTCTGCTGCTCCAAAGTGTTAAAGAGTTATTTTATTTTCTGAATAAACTAACGTCTGCCTTTCAGAGCGGATCCTCGACGGCAGAGCGCTTCATTCTCACACCAGCGGGCCGGACTTCACCTCATGTGGAGGAAACCTCATCTGGGTTTACCGTAAAAATATAAAATCAATGCTGAAGGTTTCCAAACTGGCAAACACACAATCAGCCACAGTAAAAACGTTATTAGGCTAATTTCATTGCCTTCATCTCTGGGTTTAAATATAAAATCTGAGAAGTGTCAGTAATAAGCTGTGGATTACCATGGAGACCCTAAAAACAAGCTTTAATCACTGCCATACATTGTTAAAGTGGCGACTCTATGCCTTCCTTCTCTGTGGATCTGTTTTCCTTCACTTCCACATTTTTCCTCTGCTCCACGTCGGCTGCCTGACGTTACGACACACACCTACTGCAGAGATTTATGGCTGCGCCGAGTGACACAAAGCATTAATTGGCTCTGGAAGCGGCAGCTGCAAAGAACATTTCATACCACAGATCTTCCACTCGCTGCGGTTTACACGCGGTGGTGAAACACGGATAACTCTTCACTAATCCCACTTCTTCTAAGTCTAATAAAAGTTCACATGAGGGCCTGACCATGCCGACTATAACAGCTTCATTTCCTGTAGGAGTTGGCAGCGGAGGAGCGCGTCCAGCCGGCCAACATCCCAATCTGCCCCATCAACCACCAAACATCCAAACTATCTTCACCACGCCACACTCATGGACCTCTGATGGCTTTATCTCTCCACGCCAGCAGCACAAGGCTTATCACTTCCTCCAACTTCTTCATTTTGGTTTCCTCCCTGCACTTCAAAGCTGCGGCGCTGTGCACCAGCGAGCCGGTCCACATAGCCCAACAGCAGCCATCCATAAAAGCTGCTCTCTGCAGCCCCAAACACGCCGCCTGACTCACCGCTGACGTCTCAGCGCACATTTTCCTTTTCCTTCTCACCGCCGCCGCCTTTATTATCCTTTCCTCCGTTGTTAAAATAGATGTAGAAAGTCAAATGAATGTGTTTTCTCATGAAAGCTGTTATTATTTCACCTTAACTGCAGCGTTTAATGTGTTGAAAGGTGTCTCGCTCTTCTCTGTTTTTCTTCCTTTTGTTTTTGTGATTGTAGTTCATGTCTGTGTGTCAGTGATTAATGCATCCATATGTGTAACTGTAGCTAATGTGAAAATCCATTAAAGATATAGTGCTGTTGAGCACTGATGGATGGACATCATTACTTTGGGGAGATCTATAGAAAATGTAAATAATTTCTGTTCTACCATGGCTCATTAGAAACAGACAGCCCTGGTTCATCATGTTCTGGCATAAACACACATTTTACGGCCACACAGTCATTTAACTAGTTCTGGTGCCAATAGGATGACTTCATTATTTTAAACTCACACTAAGCTTCATTATTATTATTATTATTATTATTATTATTATTATTATTATTATTATTATTATTATTATTATTATTATTACATACAATATTTGTTACTGCTATGGCAACAACATAATTAGATTTTCACCTTCAGGTTAAAACTTCAGCGTTTTATTGGAGAGCATCACAGGGAGTCATGATTTGCTATTTTTCACCCTAGAATCTGAAAAGTGTGGATCATCCATATTGAGCCCCTCAGCCAGAACTCTGCAGAACCTCCTCTGGCTGCAGGTCCAACTGCAGGTCTGCTAACGTTTGTCTCCACCGGCTACAGACTGAAATGTTTTGCTAAAACAGCTAAAATCAGTCAGATTAGATGGAGAACATCAGTTTTCACAGATTCTCAGCTGGATTCAGGTCTGGACTTTGACTAGGCCGTTCTAACCCATGAATCTGCTCTGATCTAAACATCCCATAGTATCTGTGGGTGGATGTTCAGGCTGGTTCTCCCGCTGGAAGGTGAAGGTGAACGTCCTCCAGGATGGACCTGATTCAGCTCCATCCATCTTCCCTCAGCATGATGCTGCCATCACCGCCGTTATGAGGAATTGCTGCGCCGACACGTGCTCTTTGCCACATTTCTCTGACTCTCAGAAGGGATGCACAAACTGACGGTGGCTCCACCCTTCATCACGTGGAGGAAAGGTTCTCCTTCTTTGTTGGAGTCACAACGAAGGCTGAGGTCAACCGCTGGCTGTCTCACACGTCTGAGTATCATAAAATTTATCACCAATGAAAACGGCACATTTTCTCTGCCGTCATAAACAAACTGAGCCTTTAGAACATTTAAAGTGAAATTAAACAAACCGACTGCAGACTGGAGGGAAGTGAACAGGAACGTGAACGTTTGATTGGAGAGACCAGCCCTGACACACTGGACCTCAGTTTCATCTGTTTATTGCTGTTTTCTCACCAGGTTTCCGTCTAACAGTTAAAATAAGATGAGAAATTAGAATAGATTGATCAATATGTTTTTAAATACATAAATAATTTGCCGGGTCACTCTTGTGAAAACGGTCTCGATCTCAACGGCTCTTTTATCTGGTTAAAACTGAGCCCCCTCCATCCTGATGAGCCGTAGTTTATTCTAACCACACCGGCTGTTATTTAAATCCTGTTTATTATGACGACTGTTAGACTGGGAACCCCCACTGCACGTTATAACCCTTCTACTCCCCATCTTGATGTTAAATACTTTTATCTGAACATTTTTCCCTGTTTGCATTTGCTGAGGTTTACGTCTCATTCTACATTGTGAAGCAAAGAACTTTCATTCAGACGTGCATCAGGTGATGTTTGGTTTCATCTCATAGCGTCTAAAGCGAGACATTTTGCACCAAACATTTCTTAAACTGAACGGGTGGCAGGAGCCGTCGGTAGCATTGAGGTTTTTGTTTCTACTGCAAGATAATTTGGCTTTTAGGGCTCCTAAAATGATTTATGTTACAGATCGGTTTCTCTGCTGCCACAATGTTCACAAATATTAAAGAAGTTGTTTCATAATCAACTGGAATCATTCATGGAAAAGTGTAAATTGACCAGTAAAAGACAGAATAGGTTCAGATCAAATGATCAACAATATTAGCAACAATAGAATCTATAGCAGGAATTATGTCGGCAGCTTATGATGAGAAGCTTGTTGTGGGAGGATGTCTAGACATAAAAAGGCTTTTGACACGACAGATCAGGATTTATTAATAAATGACGTTGTGGGGTTCCTCAGGGGTGAGTGTTAGGGTCAGAGTTATTCATTATAAACAACAAGTTGTGCTATTTGCAGATGACACCGTTATGTTTTTTGTTGGAGATGATCTGGAGCAGTTATTCAGTGATGTAACCAAAAACATGAATAAATTGAAGCTGCTATTTGATGGAAATAATTTGGCCTTAAACCTGAACAGAATCAAATTAATGCTATTAGGGAACTGTAACTCACAGAAATCCAAATCCAAATTAGATTAATAGAGTACATGAACACACATTTCTAAATGTATTATTACTGATGACAAAATAAACTGGAAAACTCAAAGTGAGTTGATTTAAGAAGTTGGATCTAAAATTATTCAGTTAGTTAGTTTATTTAAGACATGCAAAAAAGGTTTATATGGGGGTTCGCCTGCTGAATCTGATGTAGAACACCACTGTATGGAGATTAGTGCGTTGTTTCATGTTACGTTTGCTAAATGCTCTTAAAAGAGTTAGAAAAATAACTAATAAAAACTACAGGTTATAAACTGAGGCAGGTCTGCACCATTATTAGTAGAACCGGTCTATATGTGGTGGTTAGGTGAACTCTTCCCTTTGTTTCTTTAAAGTCCCAACATGAATACAACCAGCAAGATAATGTCCTAACTAGACTCTTCTTACAGTTATCAGCAAATAAGAGAATTATTTAGATTCCACAACATCAAGACGCTGTGCAATGAGATGCAAACAAGCCCATCATTTCTCATTTAGGCGGTGGCAGGTGAAATCTGAAGAGGCAATGCACCATTGAGCAAAGTAACAGCATCATAAAGCAGCAATCAGCAGTCCGCTGCTGCTTAATGCGTTCTCTCCACAACTTCTGGCTGCTAAAGCACGTCATGTATGAACAGAACGAGGGCCATTTGCTTCCCTTTGGGAACTTTCAGAAGATTGCTGGATTAATGATGCTGGCTCATTGCTGAGTCCAGCAGTATCAGATCTTCACCATGCAGTCGCAGACCGGGCTGAAACAAGGCGGCCATGCTGACCAAATCTCTGCTCTGGGCGTGAGAGCCAGTCCCTCTGTGCTGTGAAAGCGTTGCACACATGTGCGTGTTCTCTGTGTCGGGGGCGCTGCCATGTTGTTCCAGCAGCCTGCAGGTCTCAGCCCCATAAATCACAGCCATCACTGGACAGCGTCGGTGTGGGCGTGCCCCCGAGGATTTGGGTGTTTTTAAATGTGGAGCCGACACCTGTTACTAATCACCATCAGCGAGCAGCGGCGCGAGGGGAGGGTGCCGATGTGTCCGTACCTTCACACGCGCTCAAAGGCCGGCTGAGCGCAGGAGAACACAGCGGCTGTGATTGATCCATGGGTGGACATCAGGCCCTCAGTCCAGAGCAGAAGCTGGAGAAGCAGGAGATGAAGGAGCCGCAGAGAGCAGAGGAAGAAGCCGACAGGCAGGTGATGCGTCGCTGTCGACTGAACCGTGAAGCCAAGCGTGCTGCAGCTCAACACGAGAACGCATCAAGCAGTTTATTAAGATCTGCTAAATAACAGGATGAATAACGCTGCAGCATGTCAGCGTGTCCATCAGGAGGTTCTAATGATTCACTGGTCTGAACCGTTCTGTGTGCTTTACTGAAGCGTTGGTGTCTTCTGATCATGTTTTCTGTTAAACGTCTGAGGCTGCACAGCGCTTTGGTCACTGTGGGGCAGAAGATGCTCAGTTTGGTCTGATCCTGAATTTCAGCCATCACTCACGCCCTGCGCATGGTTTCCATTTCTCATGGCAGAAACACCGAGGCTGACTGGTGCAGACATGATGCAACCAGAACTACAGCTTATCATAATCTATGCCATCCACCTTTCAGCAGCACCAGGACATGTTTCCTGATATCATGAAGCCCAGCCACTTAAATCTCATCCTTTCCTTGATCTCCTCTCTGCAGCCACCCTTCATTCCCTGGTGACCAGAATCTCCTCCCCCATCATGCGCTCCTCGCTCATCTCCTCCCCGCCTTTATCTACATGTGTGAGTCGTTGTTCGCTGTTATGATCTTTGATAAAAGCCAAGAAAGTCAAATCTTACTGGTTAATCGCAGTGACTGTAATGGAAAGCAGAGAGATGCTGAGACACTGAGGGAGGAGGAGTAAAAAAAGGGAACGTCTGATAAAGTCTCAGCATTTTAACAACAGTGTAATGCTATAACAGAAAAAAACTTCAGCTTGTTCTAAAGTCTCCCTGCAGGACTGAAACCCAGGTGTTGAACGATGGAGCGTCCAGGTGTGCAGCTCACTCATTTGTCCCTGCTTACTGCCCCTCAGCTGGCTGAAAGAAGGCCGTGCTTACTGCAGTCTGTCGGTTTGGAAATGTTTCTGGTGAAACACATCCAGCCTGGTGGATCATCTGCAGCTATAAGCTGTTCTAAAATGATTTACTCAGCAGCTGACTGCAGGCGAGCTCCCGCTGCAGACAGCCTGGCTAATTAAGCAGCTGATCTCAGCCTGGTACGCCCCAGTATCTGAACAACAGAACAAAACAAAGCAGTTTTAATGTATAATTAATGGTTAAGACCGTCACGGGGCAACACAGACACACACAGGACCCCCCCCCACCCCCACACTCAGACCTGAGGGGAGTTTATAGACTGGTTAACCCAACAGTCTGTGGGAGGAAGCTGGAGTATCTGGAGAAAACCCATGCATTCACAGGGAGAAGATGCAGACTCTACGCAGGATCAAACCCAGGACCTCCTGGCTGCAGAGCAACCGTGCTACCAGCTTCTTTATTAACTCTTCATGTAAACCCAAGACTCCACTGTAGTGAGAAAAATCACGGCTTGTTAATATCTGGTAGCCCACGTCTGAAAGCCAGCAGGAATACTCACAAATAAAACCAAAATCTTTCTAAACATTCAAAGCGTTTAAGCACGGCTCAAGATGAAGACAGAAATGACTGACAGGTCAGATCTGCTGCCTCTGACAGTGTGAATGGATGGAGAAGGAGTGCAGCAGCAGGAAGGATGCAGAGCAGCATGGAGGAGAGATGCTGTGAGCAGCAGCAGCTAGCAGCAGCTAGCTGCTAGCAGCTAAAGTCCCTTAAATTTTACTAGCAGCTAGCAGCAGCAGCTAGCAGCAGCAGCTAGCAGCAGCTAGCAGCATCTTTGCTCAGGACGCTGATAAATGTCGGGCTGAGCGGAGCGATAACAGATGAACTGGGAAGGGAATGTGTAGCTGATTGCTCAGAAAATTAATGATGGTGCTTTATTACAGTCCCATCTGTTGTCTGCTCCATAAAACAAGAACCTCATAGTCAACAGCTAATAACAGAGCCTTTACAGATTTCTGGACTAATGTCTCCTTTCTAAGAGCCTCCTCTCCTGAAGCTCACGTCCTGGAGGCGTCACTGATATCACCTCCTTATATTTAGGCCTTTCAGTCTCAAACTGCCCCCCCCCCCAGCTTTCCTTCTGCTCTGCATTAGTTCTGCAGGTTTTGAAGCGCTCGGCCTGCGTGATGACTAGCAGATCCGACCTCTGAGGAGAACGCTGGACCAGCAGGTACGGCCACAAAGGTCAGGAGACAGGAGACCAGACATTCAACCTATTTGCTCCATCTAGATGAGATAAAAGGAGCGTTTGGTTTTTAAGACGAATTAAATCAGCAACAATAGAGGAAGACTAGTTACATAAACGTGAAGCTCAGCTTTGCGTGAGCTGTTTGTTTTAGAGGTTCAACATGAAGTAAAAGGAAGTCTGGAGAATCCAAGAATTTGTCTGAAACTCCCAACTGGCCTGAAATATAATTAAGATAAATTAAGCCAAAGACATTCCTGATTCTCCGCTGCAGCATCTAAAACTAAACACAAGCTGCTCGCCAAGATCTCTGTTCTCCTGGAACGGCTTACATCTGATACGTGGGAAGTTTACTTATTTGGAGCAATCTAGTCATTTCAGGCACATCAGCGTAATCCAATCAGTTTTCCAGATACCAGGACGGCTGGTGTCTGCTTTGGAGACGTTTCATGTTGTTCTCTTCATACAGGCTGTGGATGTATTGATGATGGAGTCATTTCTGAGCAGAGCGACTGTTACACCGCAGGAATGTCTAATCTAGCAGGGCTGCGTTTGAACCGCCCCCACAAAGAATCCACACACCGCGCCGTGCGCTCCGTAAGTCACTCAGACATAGCGTGAAGCGGCTTAATTTGGACCGGATTGGTTTTTAACTGCCTACACAAAACAGATGGGTGTTGGGTTACATACAGCTCAATCAGGCAGAAAATACTGAATATCAGCAGGAAGGAAGGAGGCTGAGAAGGTGGAGAGACAGATGGGTGGATGGGGGATGTGGTGTTAGCCTCCCAAACTGACCCATCCACACTGCTGTCCCCATGCCAGCTGTTTGAGACGCCGGCAGAAACCTTTTCTACTCATAATGGGATGTTTGTCCTGTAAAATTCATCCTAGGAGGAGAAGGCTGTAATAACCTGGTTTTATATGTGGGCTCCACCTGAAACTGGACCCTGGATGAAGCACCTTCAGCTCAAGGCAAATGGAGAACTGGAACCTCTGGAAGAAGGTCCTGCAGCTGCAGAAAACCTGATCAGTTTTCTCCTTCTAAAGTTTCACTTCTGTCCCTTCTTCCCTCGGCTATTAATGCGCTGCTTCTCTGGGTCCATGATTATTCAGAGCTCCTCCTGACTCACACATTAGTAAAATTAAATCATTTTCATCCTTCAGCTAAAGGTAAGTGAACGAGACGTTTAACTTCACTATAACTGCTGTCAAGTGTTCCTTCTTAGGATGACCAGACCTCTGAGGAAGGACCAACATGTGCAGAAGCTCAGCTGTCTGGCCCATTATCGCACCTGATGCATGTTTTCCATTTCCCTTCTAACAGATTTGCTGGTTTTTCAGTCTAATTGTGGCGTATCTGCCCAATTAAATGTGGTTTTTAAATGCTATAGAGGCTACATCCATCAATGTCCGTTATGGATTGTTGTTAATTAAAATTCAAACATTTGATGCTGAGTTTGCTTCACTTTTTGCCAGATTAATCTTATAAAATGGTGAAAATAGTCCTGTGGCATTCAGGCTGTATCCCAGGACAGCATCCAGACAAACGCACATGTGCACGGTGGAGCTGACGGCTGATGAAATCTGCATCCTGGAAACGCTCCACTGGTGGATCGTCGGTCCGTGAAACTGAACCGAAGCTGAGGAAGGAGAAAAGCTCTGAAGGCAGCAGGCAGAGAAACAGAAGGAACGCCTTTAAAGATCTTTACGTGTAACCAGAAACCCGATGAGTTTGTTTACAGGGAAACACCTTCAGTGGGAGTTTGCTGTGGGTGGGAGCAAGAAGCTGCAAGTGCTACTTTTACCTCCATCTGTACTTCAGAAATAAAATTACTATCAATCACTATTACTTAATGCTGCAGCAATGTAATATCGTTTTATTACTGACATAAATCCTAATATTAAAAAAGATGTGGCATTCCTCTCTCAACACATTCTTTACTGTGATTGGCTGCAGCTTTGCTGTTTCTGCTCTGATTGATCCAAACGTGAGCTGAGAGGTCACCGAGTCCACTGGTCAGCGTCGTTGGAGGAGATCGGTCCTGATCTCCACCGACCATAAAGGCAACAAATGAGATTTGGACGTGACTCTGTGGACTACATCTGGAGCACAGCTGTCCGCCCGCGTGTCATCATGCCACACACCTCCACTCACTGACAAACTGCATGAAGGGATGACGTGGCTCCATGCCTCGCATACTAGACTAAAGCAAACAAAAAACAAACCTTACGCTTTGGCAGCAGCTTTTTAAGCCACAAAGTCTAAATCTGGGCCGTTTCTGGGCTGAAGGTGGAGATCAACACTGTCACCGATCAGCTGAAACTAAAAGCCAAGATTTATAAACTGTAAGGATGCAACAAAATGGAAACTTGGTTTCTGGACTATGGGTGGAAATGTGATGCAGTTTAATTTCCCTTTTGGATTTTTTAAATGTTACCTTAGAGAGTGAAGCCAGCAAATCTGATCAGTTTTAATGCTGCATTATTAAGATTATTAACATTTTCATCATTTTTCAGGTTACTGTATATTTCACTATTTTGTACCTTTCATAACACCCGCATTTGGTGCTAACTCTGAAAAAAAGATTTAGAATTTCTGTGATAGAATCATATCCTACCATAAGGAAACATGATTATAGCAAACAGGATCTGCATTGATTAGGAAAGGACAGTATCTTAGGAAAGGATTTAGTCAATATACATTTTTTTGAATTGAGAAAGCTTCCTGGATAGGAACGGACCTTTCGCTTCGAAACTACGGAAAACAAGTCCAGCTGCTTTGTTTTTTACTTTTTTTGGAATGACCATGACCTGATGACTGAGAATCTTCACCTGTCAATATAAATCTTTTCCTAAAATACTGGGTTTGTGAGTTAATGATGACATTTGTTAAATCAAGTGAATAAACTGATTGATTGATTGATTGATTGATTGATTGATTGATTGATTGATTGGTTGGCTGGTTGGTTGGTTGATTAGGGGTAATAATTAGCGATGGGCCAATATCAACTTTATACAAGATCTATAATTAAGGTTTCAGGCTTATCACTGCCACCTGCTGGACTGGAGGTGAAGTGCAGTTCTCCTAACCCTAAAGTCTGTGGCCGTGTTGGTGGAACAGGGGTCTCCCCGGTTGCAATTATCAGTTATTGACAACTCTCCCATTTCATCAGACTGATCTAAATAACATTTTCATGGCCTTTTGGAGCAGTGGAAACAGGAAGCAGGAAAATGACGGAAATCACGGGAATTTAAATCCCGGGACTTTCAATAGAAAATTTCCTCTTTTCTCCCCAATGAAGAGACTCCTTCCTCAAAAATGTTAAAAGTGCTGCTGTGAGGATAAAACCAGACTTTCCACTCATATTAGGTCTTTCTATTGACTTCCAGCTAAACTGATATACCTAAACTAAAGCTTCATTCCCACCATCCTTCTAAACTTAACCCTAACCTTAAAATGTGGTACGCTGTGTTAGGTAAGGCACATTTATATGTAGAGCACATTTCAGCACACAATTAAAACATTACAGAAAAATAAAAACAGAATAAAAGTTGGAATAAAATGTAGAAAAACTGAAACAAAATAAAACGGGAAAATAATTTTAAAAACAGCTGGACTATAAACTAATGATGTTTCAGTTAACAGAACCCAAGACGGTCCAACGGTCTTTAGAGGTTTAGCAAATACAGCTGCAGAAATGTGCATTAAAGCACTTCTATACGTCATTAATTGTGTGGACTGGGACATTGATGGAAGTGTAGTTTTATCCATTTTTAATCCTGACAGGATCTCAGTTTGAAGGCAGAGCTTAAGATCAGGAAGCAGCAGTAAAATGTGTCACCAGGCGCCTGATTTCCTTTCTGTCTCTATCAAAATCTGTTGTTTAGTCACAATAATGGACTGGAAGCGTCTGCAGCAGCTCAGCTCAAATGAAGCTCATTAAGCATCAAAGTTAACTCTTTATTTGATTTGTTTCTTGGTGCTGAGAATAAATCAAAGCCTTATAAAGGCGTAGGAGGCGAGGACGGCGCTCTGGTCGCAGCTGCAGCAGGTTAACAGAGTCCCTCCATCAATTCCCCGCAGGCCGGCCGCTGCAGCAGATGCTCGCCCGTCTCAGTCCAGACGGCGCGGCCCGGCTGTCCGCGCGGCCCGTCGCTCGTAAAGTCACACTTCCACGTCTGCGTTTGATGCTCCGCGCGGTCACAGGGGGACTTTAACAGGCCTGCCGGTAAACAGCCAGCATGTGGAGCTGACGGAGGTCCGCCTCAGTAAACAGCACGCACCTATGCATCAGAGCGGGTGGAGTTATACAAGCAGCTTTGATAAGGCCGCCGCGTGAAGCCAGCCGTGACGGTAACACAGAATATTTAACGAGCTCTTACACCCGCTGTTATGACAAGTTGACAATAAAATTGTTCTTGTCAGGGAAAAACAATCGAAGCCGCTCGTCGCCGGGCCAAGTGTTTTCAGAAAAACACGCAGCTTTAATCATTTCAGAACCAAGACGTGCAGAACCCTTCCTGCTGCTGAACAAGCCCCACTTTTATGATTGCTGACAGATCGGGCCCAAAGAACCAAAGCTGAAACCGACGCTAGCTTGATGCCATCAAGCAAAGACCAGCTGGCTGGAGAATCCTCGCTGACATTTACACCTCTTACAACCCGTTTTATACCAAAAACTGATTTATCCTCACATATCACAGTCATTTGTTGTTTTGTAGGTCGTGTTCTCATTAGCTCATCACAGTGAGACGCTGAGTTTAGCTCTGATCAGAGACAACAGAAGCGAGACGAGGACTGCAGGATTCTTCTTAAAGCTGAATAAACCGTCTGTTTTTCTTAGACTGCATCATTTACATGCTAACGGACCATAAATCATAAATCTTTACACTGTCTCTCAGGCGCTGATGTCTATTTGCACACTTTAGCTTCCAGAGGTTTTTGCTGCACAGTCATGCATATTCTATCGTTTTCTCACTTCGTTGCTGCTGTATTCCTCTTTTTAACTTGAACTTAGCATTTTATGCAATATATGCATGTTTACGTGAATATGCCGTATTATTTATCAATAATATTACACTGTATTTTTCCCTTTCTGATGAGTTCATCCTCTTCTGCTTTACAACTTAACTTTAAATGAGTTTATTCATATTACTTCATCCAACGTATAACTGATGTATCCCGTCTACTTAATTTTGCCACTGCCACATCCCATCTTCCCCATTGTGGGACAATAAAGGTATTTCTATTCTATTCTATGTGATCTATTTATGTCCCTGACAAAAGAAGTGCCACTAAAAATAATAAATCTAAATCTTTTCCTTTTAAAAATAGAAACACAGAAAACAACTAGCTTGATTTTTGCTAAATGATAGCTGCCTGTTCAGAAACCAAAAAGTCAGATTTTTTTCTGTTGAGTGAACGCACCATGCATAGCACCAACACTCTTCAGTGTGTGCGCTGTTACTGAGCGATGTTAGCTACTTCCAGTATCAATACATGAAGCGACATGTTGAAGCTTGTCTGCAGCTCATTCAGGCTGCAGCACAGCGAGAGAGAGCAAGACTTTCAACAGATAACAGGAAGGCTGAATGGACTCCAGCAAATAATACCACAGCAGTATTTTACACACAGTGTGACATCACCCCCTCAGCTCCTCAGCTAAAAAACATTTGTTAATGTTCTGATTTGTTCTCATAGTTCCTGAAGGGAACTTTAACTGAACCGAATCCGTAACAAGCCCAAACAAGCAGAGACGCAGGAAGGATGCAGGAGAACCTGTGAGGAACCCACACCTGCAGAGGGAGAACATGCACAGAGAAGGTACAGATCAACCAAACGGTTTAGTTCGTGCTCACAAACATCAGGATTTATTGTGACAAAATCCACTTTATAGTAGAAGAAAAACAGATCCAGCGTGACTCAGTGGGCCGACAGGAGAGGTCGCTGCGCTCTGATGGATTCTATCACCTGGTGCAATAATTAGTGAGAGACTGACACAAGAAGGTGGAGGAAAAAACCATCAGTCCTCCTCTCCATCTCTCCCAGATCAAAGGAAGTCCACCTGGTAGTGATCCTAGCCCCCCCCCCCCCCCCCCCCACCACACACACACACACACCGGCAGCAGCAGGGACACACAGGACGTGTCGGAGCAGCTAACACATGGAAGCTGGCTTTGATTGCTCTGCTGACCTCTGACCTCAGGGTGAAAAGGTACCAAAGGGTTCAGCAGTGCAAACACACACACACACACACACACACACACACACACACACACACACACACACACACACACACACACACACACACACACACACACACACACACACACACACACACACACACACACACTCCGGCCCTGCAGCCACAGTTGGCCTCTAGTCTGCAGCAATCCCTCATCAAAGGGCGAGGACGTCGGAGGCGTCGGGTCCGTCAGAACCTGCAGCGACACCAAGGACTCTGAGACCCACAATATTTGCTTTGCTCAGGTTTGGAATTGACCAAAACCTGGAGAGAGTTAATAAACGCCTAACATTACGATTTAAAGTGGGTGTTATTTAAGAGTTAAGTTTACAGACATTTAGTCTTTGTGTGACTAATTCTGTTTTTGTAGAACACAGATGTTCTGGGTCCAGTGTGACTTGAAGAAGATTCTGCTGCCCAACACGGACGTCACAGTTAACCCTGACTCAGTTAAATCAATCAGTTCCTCTAAACTCGTGTCTAAGCTGCTAACCGACGCAGCACAACATGTTCAGGGATAAAGAGACCGCTTTATTAATTATCGCATCAGTTAAGACTTTTTCATCCGTCAGGCCTTCCCTTTGGTTATTGCAGTAAGTTTAACTAAAATATGTTTGTTTTCTTATACATAAATTACCATAAAAGTGTTAATGGCCTTTACAGGAAGGCTTTCATTTTGCTGCTGAATTTCTCTGCTAAGCAGCAACAAAGGTTTTTTTCTGATCTATTTTATAATTATAGCCCTTCTGTAAATGTCCTGTAAGTTTAAAACATAACGGATAGTTGAAACGTGTTTCTAGGGGAGCTGGTGCCTATTTCCTGCAGTCACTGAATCAGAAGTTATTCTGATTGAAGAACTGTAGCACTGAATTAGAAAGATACTCTGATTCAGGTCATTCTTCTCTAACTTGCTCTGTCTTGGATTATTGCATTATTCCCTTTTTTGCTTTAGGGAACAATTGAGGGTTTAAGGGCTGAAGCAGATCCTAAGTAAGGAAAACGTGGCTTAGACAGGATGTAAATGTCTCAGGTGCAGGACTACGCAGCTGAACGTTTACATCGTATAACCTGTCCTGGTGGCATTTTCAGGTGGGTATGTTTGCCCTGTAAACAATCATTACGTTTTTTTTTTTTAACTGATTTTTGACGTGCTCCTTTAAATCTGATCCCAGCCTTTTCAGACCCTGCTGTCTTTAATCCTCACACAGAGAAATGTCCTGCATTCAGTGCCTGAAGTAAACAAACCCTGAAATGTGCTGCTCAGTATTTCGTCAAAGACTCGGATTATAACCCAACAGATTCAGATCATCCAACATTTCCGTACGGTTCCAGTCAAACCCTACAGAGGGCTGTTTATTTGATTATTTGATGGTTTGAACGTGCTATTTTGACCAGAAATAGTAACCATTCCAAAGAATGTTGGGCGATGTATAAAACGTGAATAAAAACAGAATACATTGATTAGCAAATCCTTTTCAAATGAACACAGAGAACAGCTCAGGCATCTCATTCATAAAGCACCAATCAGGGAATAAATATTTATTTACATTTGGTTGTCACGCCATAATCGTGACAGCAAATGTTTGGTCGACCATGGCACCTCTGACCGGCCTTCACCCCCCCCCCCCCCCCCCCCCCCCCCCCCCGCAGAAAGACGATCCAGACGCACAGCCTCTCCAAGACCAGAAGAATTCAGAGCGCGTGTTGAAATGTTATCCAGCATTTATGACAGGAATAACATTCCCTTTTTAACAAAAAGTGTGGAGGTTTATCTCTCATTTACACATTTAATAAACACATTTCTCTGATTTCTTTCACCGTTTCTTTGCCCTTTTTTCCACGATTGCCATCATTAACTATGAAATAATCAGCTGACTCGTTTCAACTCACCTTAACATCCATGAGCCGCTTTGCATCGACCGTTTACGGTTGAATGTGAGCGTGTTGAGGGCAGAACCTGAGGAACCTGCTACCAGACGTTCTGGAGCAGAAGCCTTTTTTGGCTTTGACATGTGCAAACTTCTATAACTGAGACCCCAGATATTTAGTGTTCAAACTGATAAACTTTATTGTTTTGTTGCCAATATTCACAAATTTTTTAATTAATTTCTGCAACACGCAGCAAACACAACCTCACAGGTCCAGGTAAAGGTTTATAACAGAGTGTGATCTTTAGGTGCATAAGCATCACTGATGCTGAATGTTATGGAGACACTTAAATACGCCGTCTGTCCGTATCTGTCAGCAGGTCCTTGTGCCGCTCTGTGAGTTCGTCTTACAGCCTAAAGCCAACATTTACGTTCAGAGGGGAGGCGCTGGGCTTCTCTAAAGAGCCCATATGGTTCTGGTTTTCTTATACACATTCATGAGGCTTTCCTGCATTTTTATAGAAAAGAATCTGAGGGAATGCAGAGAGGAGGACGGACAGAACCGAGATAAAAAGGGTTTATTCCCAGTGGAGATGTCAGATCAGAGGACTGGTTTGTTTCACAAGCAGCCGACAGAGTCTGACTAATATAAGAGACCTCACAGAGTTTCCTCTCACGCACACATCACACACACATATACATACCTTTATATATATATATATATATATATATATATATATATATATATATATATATATATATATATATATATATATATATGTGTGTGTGTATGTATGTATATATAGCTAGAGAAACAAGTGAAGTGCAGATAAACACACGCACATTTAAACACAGACCGCACAAAAGGTTTGGCCCGCTCTCGTGCCCCAAGGACACAGGAGATGAAAACTAAAACCATACGCAGAGAGAGGGGGGTGCAAAGGAAAGAGGGATCGACAGACAGAGAGACGGGAAATGAGAGCAGCTTTTATCAAGTCAAACGTCCCAGAAGAACTTTTTACCAAACGCAAACACGAGGAAATACGTGATTGGCTTCTGCCCAGCTGGTCAACGCGTGTTTTCAGAACAGTCCAGAGACGCACGGCCCTTTCAAAATAAGGGCGTGTGTCAGGAGACGCTGACACTCGGGGCTGCACGCTGTGACAGAGTGCATGTGTGTGGAGGAAAGAGAGCCGTCTTTGTTTTATACCCTAACAGGCTACAAATCAGCCAGCAGCCACATCGGTATGCTCCATATAGGCTGCACAGCTCGGCATCACCGGGACAGACGTGCATTTCTGCACACGCCTCCATGTGTGCGTGAGCGGCGCAGAGACGGCGTGAGAACAAGCAGCAGCTGCAGAGACGTGAGAAAAGGACAAGGTGTGTACACTGAGACAGGCCTGAGACACAGACAGAGAACCATGTGAGCGTTTGATCACCAGCCTTCCCTTCCTGCTCTGCAGCAGGTCGGCACCAGGGGTGGCCAGCTCCAGCCTGGAGAGCTGCCATCCTTCAGCCTTCAGACGCTTCTCTGCTCCAAAAACACCAAAAAGCTGCGTTATTTCACACCTATTCTCATCATGGTTCTCCTGGAGTAGACAAATTAACTTACGGGCCTGAAACCCGCCACGGAGCAGGAAGCTGGAGCAGAGCAGCGATCCACAGGTGAGAAAAGCAGGCAGGTAAATACAGCGGCGTGAGGAGAGCAGGTGTGAGTGATCAGGTGATGGAGCGACGGCGATAATGCACAGAATAAACTAAGAAATAAGGAAACAAAAGGGAAGAACTAATGCAGCAAAACTAACTAGGAACAACAACAAACAGAAACTTCTAACCCAGAAACATCTAAATTATTTCTCCTTTCTGGGAACATAGAGAACAATTAAACCTGTTTCCATTTTTTGTTTTAAAATAAAGAAAAAAACAAAACATTTATATTGAGGTAGAACTAGTCGTTGCTGATCAGAAGGTTATTCCAGCGTGAAGGAAAGCAGATTAACGCTGTAGGATAAAACCTCTAACAACCAGTCAGACGTTCAACAGCCGACTGATCTGCGTTGGTTTTTAAAAATTAAAATATGTACATTAAATAAATCCAGGAGGAATCCGTCATCAGTCACCAAACGGCCTGACAAACAAACGGCTGCGCTGCAGACTGAGCCTCTGCTTCACATCCCATCAGCTAATCAGCGTCTCCGTGTGTCAGACGTTCGTTATCAGGCTTCTTTAGCTGAGAGGTCAACTCTTCCTATCAAAGATGGGATGAACCCCCCGCTGGTGAGTGCTTCTGGCTCTCCGCTGGTCCAGACATCGGCTGACTGTTCATAACGAGCAGAAATTGTCTTAGGGGTGG
This sequence comes from Fundulus heteroclitus, assembly GCF_011125445.2. Lineage (NCBI taxonomy): Eukaryota > Metazoa > Chordata > Actinopteri > Cyprinodontiformes > Fundulidae > Fundulus > Fundulus heteroclitus. Next base: position 15,911,111 of record NC_046383.1, read on the forward strand.
ATGAAAGTCAGAACCTGTACCTTCAGGAGAAGATGGAGACAATGCTGATCGTGTCAGACATCAAACCGATGTGATCTACTGCAACAAGGACCTACAGCCACAGCAGGGCCATGCAGCAGATGCTGGCTGGTGGAAAGCTTCTCCATTAACTCAATATAGCAGCATAAATGATGTTTCTAATGAAAAACCTCCAATCAAGCAGCAACAGCGTCTTCTCTTCATTAGAAACCATCTTTAATTGGGTCAGCTGATAAACTCTGCTGCACATTTTCACCCACTGGCCATTTTCCTGACATCTGAACATCTCTTCTCTCTGTCAATTAGCAAAAGGTTTCTCCTCTGACCCCAGAGAGGAGGGGTTTCCTGCAGCAGATGAAGGCTGCAGGGTTAGAGGTGGAGATCAGCCATGCTGATAAAGCTGGTGGGCGTGGTTCAGACACTTTAAGGTGGAGAGATTCTTCACATTCCACAGAGCTGTGAAACATGGAGGCACCCATCGTCACCCTCACAGGACACTACAGGGAGGGGGAACCTCTGATAGCCCCATCTAAAAATCCCTTTTTGGGGCTGGGGACCAGATATCGCACGCCTCACTATTTAAACTGTTTAAAGAGTCTCAACCCTGAATATAGGTCAGCTGTTTCGGTCACATCTAACAGCTCCAGCTCTGGTCTGCAGAACTTCCCACCATCACAGGATCTCACCGTCAGAAGGTATCAGTCTGGAGAAGCGGGATCAAAAGATATTCCCAGGTGTCAGAAACACGGAGAACATGGTGATCATCAAGTGGAGCTGCAGGGGTTTCCAGCTGTGAGACGATTGTGTCCATATTTTCTTATTTCTGGATAGAAATAAGAAACCATGTTCAGAGCCTACGGTGAGAGCAGCGGCGCTACAATGAACGGCTAACCACTAAGCTAACCACCAAGCTAACTGCTAAGCTAACCGCTAAGCTAACCACCAAGCTAACTGCTAAGCTAACCACTAAGCTAACCACCAAGCTAATAGGGGGTTTTCAGCTGACGTCACGCTCACGTGACTACTCAGCGCGTCCGCCATATTGGGTGGCAGTCGTTTCGCACCGTTGACCTGCATTGTATGACGCCTTAGGCAGTATTGGAAGTGAACAATGGGGAAAACGTGTTTAATGGTTGGTTGCACGGCCCGTGGAGGTGGAGATCAACGCTCTTTCTATCGCCTACCAGCCGTAAAAGTGAATCAGTGTGAAAAAAACAAAACAGCTCTCTGAACAACGCCGTCACCTATGGCTGACACGGATATCCAGGTCCGATTTGGACGGTGTTAAGCTGGAATACGCCAGAGTCTGCGGTGCTCACTTTGTCACAGGTAATTAACTGTTAAGTATTTAAAACATGTAAGAAGAATATATTAATAATAGGGCTTGGGCGTTATGACTTATTACTTTCCGAGGCTGCCATGTTGACTGCCTCCGCCGCCTCTACTGCCTATTACTACCGCATACTGTACTCCCTCTCTCAGCCGTGTTTTAATTTGATTAATTTCACCTTAACTTGATTTCAACCATGGTAAACCGTTGCTGTATTGTGGGCTGTAACAGCGCAACACATGATCGCCATGGGAAAAACATAGAAACAGATTAATTTTCCACCGCTTTCCTGCCTGGAGGCGCAACCACGGAGAACAAGTGTCAGAGATAACAAAGAGTCGTCAGCTCGCTTGGATCGCGGCTGTAAGTCGACCGAACATAACTTTCCACAGTATCCCGATGTCAATGAGAGTGTGTTCTAAACGTTTGAAACACATAGCAGCTAGTTAAAAGTACATTACATGCGCGAGTGGTTGTTAGCACTGGCGGTTAGCAGCTACTAAACTAGCATGTGCCAGCCCGTCTGAGCACAGCTTACCTTTGAACGAGTTGCTGTGTTCCCACTGTTTGCTGGCTTTATGATCTGCAGCTCCTACCGGCGCCAATACGGTAAATACAACTTAATTTTGCACTGGTCATTGTTCTGCTTAAATAATTAAAGCCGCGAGCGGCGTCGATCGGCCCTGCAGCCAAGCGCCTTCGCGCACCGCCCGCTGCCGGCCGCCAGCCACCGCAGAAGCATGCGACACATTTGCGTCGGATTGTTTACATTTTTACCATCTTATTAAAACTCACCCGTCCACGTATGATGGCGATTTCCTTGATGTACATAACCAGATGTGAACTGGTTGTGAGCCTCTAGACCCTTGTAAGCTCTCATTTCCTCAAGAGTGTGCAGAGGGTTTTCACCAAACACCAGGTAATGCATCTGGATTACGGCTAAACAAGGCACCGTGGAGGGCATAGGGGTCCATATGGTCGATCACGGAACATTTCCTCAGATATACGTCCTTATCTGGTCGCTCTAGCGTGCTGGCGTACTTATCCATTCGCGATACGATAATACGTGTACGACAACTAGAGATAAGGAAGTGTGCCACCCAATATGGCGGACCGGAAGTTGGCCAGTGACGTCAGTGAAAACCCCCTACTGCTAAGCTAACCACCAAGCTAACTGCTAAGCTAACCGCTAAGCTAACCGGATACATAAACACTAGAAGTGTTCAGCCAGCAAGTGGAAACCAACAAGGAACGAGCCGCAGACTGGAGTTACCTGAGAGTGTCAGAATGATGGAATTTTGGACAACCAGTAGACCGAACAGGAAGCATTGGTTCAGGTTTTTTTACAGGCCTGCAGCTCCCACAGAGTTTTTTTTTTAACTTCCCTTTATTAAATACATAATGCATTGACTACTTTCAGGATGGAAGGACCATTTCTCCAGTAAAACAGAAAGTGTTTTCTGAACAGGATTACCAACTATAGCTTTAATGGACAGTGTGGTAAAACTGAATCCTTTTGTTTCACAGAGAAACAGCAATTAGAACATGAAAGTCCAACTAGAGACAAAACGCACATAAAGCATGAGGATTAGTTAAAGTGTAACTCTTCTCAAAATCAGCTTTTTTTTGGATAAACTCTTCAAACTGGGGTGCTACTTTAATGTTACTTCACAACTTTTAAAAAATTTATGTGAACTCGTTTAGTTCTGCAATATTTGTGTAAAATCGTCTCAGTGCTGCCCTCTTGTGGCAGTTGAATTTTCCTATTGGTTCAAAGGCTTCATGCCATTTCAACATAGTCCTTGGAGAGTGAAAAGTGAAAAGTCCTCCACCTCAAAAGATCTGCGGTGGAACCACCAGATGTCGCCGTGGACACTCCATGTTTCCACAGGTCGCTTTCCCTCATCCTGACCGCTGCAGCCACCAGCCCCGCCTAAAACTCCCACCGCCTCTTGGAACCACCCACTATGGAGGCATCATTCAAGGTGTGTCTGGGGGCGGGGTTATGCCTTTACATCTACGTGAGTTACGCTTTAAGGTGGAGGATAAATGAGTCCACGATGCTTTTAAATCTTCAGGCTTCTACTGGAAACCAAAGAAGATGAAAAACTTTCATCTTCCAGCGCAACGACCCAAAGCAGACAAACACATAAAGTTCTGGGATGGCCCAAGAGGAGACCAGACCTGAATCTGACAAGAACATTTCTTAAACAGTTCAGAAATGAATACATGTTAAAGTTGATTGGTTTTCTGCCATGCAACCTGCTTTTGTTTCGGTTTTTTGCGCTGGCTGTTTCCTCCGCACACCCTGCTCCACTTATCTCAATCTGCAACACCGGGTCAGGCTTAAACGTTGGGTTCTCTGATTCCACATGACATTTTCCTTCATGGTCTTTGTGTAAACACACAGGCTGAACCACCAGGCTGATCTCTTGATACTGAACGTTAGTAAAAGCTCTGAAGTTGGTCGTGTTTCATGTGTTGGGAACGATCCCGTCGCGTTCTTAGCAAACATCAGCAGCGACCTGAACTCTGCCAGTCCAGCAAAGACAGACAAGTTAGAAAAACAGTCAGTCAGAAAACAGGGAGACGGGAGAAAAGAGCAGAGGAAAGACGGAGAGAAGGACCGATGGGAGGATCTCAGAGAGTAGATCACCAGAATAAAACGGGTTCTGCTTCGGCCCGTGGACCTTTGCTGCCTGTCTTCCTCCGTCTCTCAGCACCACTTCCTGTCAGCTACGCTTATTAAAGGCCACTGGTGCCTAAAACTAAATAAAAAAGGTTTAAGGTAGGGGATTTAGGGATTTTATCCAGACAAGAGCTTCAAATTCCTGCAGGTGAATGACATTTCCACTTCCTCTTCCTTTGTCTGGCAGTCCCAAGCATGTGTGTGTGTGTGTGTGTATGTGTGTGTGTTACTTGTTTATGTTAGCCTTTAAGGACCAGCTCTGGGATATTTACTAACCTTCTGAAGACCGACGGACCGTGTGGGGACTAAAGCAGCAGACCTAGACGGCAGCACTAAAGCTTCTGGTTAGGAAAACTAAAGTGAATGCAGGTCAATGGAAAGTCCTAAAAGAAGCTGAAATGCAATGTGTGTGTGGCGGTGGGGGGGGGGGGGGGTCCTTTGTTCTGCCATCAGCAGGTTGAATCCTTCAGCTCTGCATTAAATCCACTTGTTGAGCACAAAAATGTTTAAGTGGATCCTCTAAACTGAACGGCTGGGATGGAAAGGCTGAAAATAATCGTCACACTTCTTGAATTACTTCTTCTGCTTCGCTCCAACTTTGTTTCTGGTTTTACTTTAAATGTCTGCAGCACAAAGTTCTCTCCATTTCTCGTCTTAGAGTAATTATCCATAAATAAGACTTTGTGGCCTGAATGATGGTGGAAGTTTATGTTGGCCTGTTTTAGCCTTTTAAACCTGAAACTTTGACGATTCAACAAGTATTAGTTTCTGACCCAACATTAACCTGACTATAATTTACATCTGTGAATATTTATCAATATATGATCCACACTCTTCTATTAACGCCTTTTCTTTTTAGCATAACATCTATGTTTATGAGATAGCTAGTAAGCCAAAAATAAATTGTATTTAAGAAACAAGATGTCTGATATACAGAAAAACATAAACTTGCTGAACTGCAAACTTTTCCAGGAGCGGCAGGTGGATTAAATCCTACTCCAATCAGACCGGAACCGTATTAAAGGAATCCTCGGCATTGTTAAAAGGACTGCAGCTGCCCCACTTGGCCGGAGAGCTGCACTCAGGAAGAAATAAAAGCAATTTAACAAGAACGATGGCTCAGCTGACCCAGTGAGTCAGGCCTATTGGAGCCCCAGCGGTCCAATCAACCAATCATAAATTAGCTGTGGCAGGCTGTTATTAGCCTGTTCAAAGATCCACCTGGCAACAGAGTATGACTGCGGGCCGTGTTTGGTGAGCCGGCCCGGGGCGCCACGGTAACGGCGGGTCATCCTGGTGACATCAGAGCCGCTTAACCTGTCACAGCCGAGCGAGCTTATTAACCAGGAAGCTGATTTATAGCAGCTTTAATTACACGACTCTGGACGGCAATCAATTAGCCCTCAACTCACAACCAACCTGTGTGTGTGTGTGTGTGTGTGTGTGTGTGTGTGTGTGTGTGTGTGTGTGTGTGTGTGTGTGTGAACACATACAGGAAACACCGATCCAGTCTCCGATAAGGCCAGACGTCTCCAGGCCGTTTGTGAAGGTTTTATAAAGCGCCGTTACACTAAGCATCCAGAACCAGCTGGTGTCAGCACTGCTGGAAGACCCGTCGGTTCTGTCGTACCAGAACTACACAGATACACCAGTTCACCCTGAAACAGCATGAAACCGGTCAGCTGAATATCATGCAGCTACAGAGAGGAAGGTGGACCGGACCAGAACTTTATGTCTGCATCTTTTAACCATATTAAGGTTCATAGTTGCTCTGTTAATCAGAAATTATTCATCTTAATAAAACAGTTCCACAATTATCGGCGCCGATAACAATCACTGCGGTTCTTAATAAATCAATTTCATCTTCTCTGAAGAACAGAGAAGATGCAACACATCTATGCTAATGCTAATGCTAATTACCAATGGCCAGAGTGGAGCTGAACAGAACCAGTCCTTGGTGGACTGTCTGAGAAACTCCAAACCCAACAACATGATGAATTTCAGACAGAACCGAACAAAATCCTCAAACCCAAACTGAGCGACGTGGGTTCTGCAGTCAGAGCAGCGAGGAACGTGCAGACCTCCACATTGGAGAGAGAACTTCTTCAGAAACGCCCGGCAGCCGGTTCTGCTGGACCAGGACTCAGCTGTGGACCCAGATGTTCATCCTGCAGACAGAGAAGACTAAAGGAAGTCTTTCCCATCAGAGGAGGAAAACCACTACTGGTACCGCCTCATGGTACCAGTAGTGACTCTGTTTGTGGTCTCCACCAGCAGAACCGCTCCTGTTTCTGGGTCGTTTGGCGGACCTGTTCATGTCGTTAGTACCAGAACCGCCGACACTGATCAACTCCTGACCTCTACAAACAACATGTGTTCACATTAGCATCAAAGCCGAATTTTCTTCCCTATTAAATGTTTACCTGATTATTAAAAGTCATCAAACGTTGAACATTTTACGTCTTCACAAAATCCACCCAGCTTCATTCAGAGCTTGAGTTTAGATGACGTCATGATGTCCTCCACTGGTACGAAGCTAAGTGAAGGTGAAGCTGGGAAACTGCTCCTCTAGTTCAGAAAATCTAACATGTAGTTTAGTTTGTTTCAGCAAACTGAGCTGAAGGTTAAAAGTCTCTTAAAGCCTCTTTAAACAAAACATCTTGCTCCCTCTGGTCCTTCAGAAACCTCCAGTGAAGTCGCTGAGGTTCTGCACGGCTGTCAGCGGTCAGGAAGCCAGCGGTCGTGCTGGAGGACAGGAGGCATCGCCGTACTCTTCTGTTTCTAACAATAACTGTGTTGGTTGATGCTTTAAGTGATTTACAGGACATCACATTCTGAGTCTCCTTCACACTTTAAACGCTGCTGGCTGGTCTCACGCCTCACTGCTGTGACCCACGGACCGGCTCGGCCCGGTACAGCCGATGCAGGGCTGTGGCTGCAGACCCGTTCCTGAAGCGTGTTGTGGGAGGACGCCACAGAGCATCTGACCAGCGTTATGAGGCAGATTGATAAATCTGACCAATAACTGTCTGGGAGAACAGAGCCTGTCAGTCAGTCTAAAGAGGAAAATCATTTTACAACCTGGTTACCGTTTCTAAATAACATGAAAACATCCTAAATGCCACAGAGATCATTTGTTTAAATGTCAGAGTGACGTTTTCCTCCCAGCTTAAACCATTTTAACTCTAATGTTTTACTCTCATGCTAATCTCTCCTGACATCCATGTATGGGAACCATAAGCACAGTCCATGCTGAGAATGCAACAATAAGACATACCAGCTGGCTAAAGTATTCCTGGATACAGTAGAAAGTACCCCTGGTCAATGCTGCTGTCTTCTCTAAGCCCCAGTGGGTGGAGGCAGATGAGCGTTCACACTGAGCCTGGTTCTGGTTCTGCTGGAGGTTCTCCTCCCTGTTAAAGGGGAGTTTTCCTCTCCACTGTCGCTTCATGCATGCTCAGTATGAGGGATTGCTGCAAAGCCATCAACAATGCAGACGACTGTCCACTGTGGCTCTACGCTCTTTCAGGAGGAGTGAATGCTGCTTGGAGAGACTTGATGCAACCTGCTGGCTTTCCTTAGAGCAGAGCCGGCGGCATGGGCGGGCATTGGGGGGCGGTGCCCGCCCGCTGAGCCAGCTGTGCCCGCCCTGGACTGGAAGCTTTTTTTTAATTTTATTTTTACCTCGGAGTGGCCATCGCTCTGTTAGTACTATCTTTGATGTGTCAATCATACAATTCAACTAATCAAATCAACGAGTGAAGGCAACATGCTATCCAATTACAGCTGGAGAGGGGCAGGACACTGAGTCATACCTTTATAGCCTTCAGAGACGCCGCAGCGCGGCTGTGGTCACCGTCGGTGTCGGTAGAGCGGGATGGATATTCGGTCTGATTACCAAATAATTACAAGAAGTAACAAAGAAGCAAAGGAGAGCGAGCTGGAAGCAGCGTCATTCATTTCTGTTTGAAACGTCAGCATTGAAGTCAACACTGGAGTAAACATTTAGCTAGGAGAGTTAGCTAGACAGCTAGGAGGGTTGTCACTACCCGATCCGTACAGGAAGCACGATCCGTACAATCAGCTCATTTGCGCGTGCGCAAACATATTAACTTCCGGTTGGCAATATTTCGTTTTTCTTACTTTTTTATTCTTTCGTATTTTTTTGAAGCGGGGGTTTCTTTTAGTATATCTTTGTATTTGCGTCAATATTACAGATTCTAAAAATGAAAAACAGAAAAACATTTAAAAAGTTAAATCGCCGTGGGTACTAATGACCACAGACATATATACGAGGTCTTCTCTTGTTTTTGTACACCAGAGGGCGCTAAAATGTCAACTGATAACTTTAACGTTCTAATAAAACTATTTTATACAGATTAATTGTGTTCAAGTTAATTATACAACTTTATGTAATGTAAAACACAAGGAATAAAATATGTTTTTTCTCAAATAAAGCAATAATAGAGTGCATTCAGACAATACGGATAAACGTTACGCAATAACGGATTGCTCTTAGCATGTCTGATGATGACGTCAAGCAATACAATGGATAGAATTTAAAAAGCATCCATTTCTTCCAGGAAAGTCTTCAATATTGACTTTACGATGCAGTTCAGTATTCTTTAATGATTTAAGGATATAAATAAAGGTTTTTCAGTACCATAATTACATTATTTTTTGGCGACCCGGATTATTCTGTTTGCGCACGCGCAAATGAGCTGATTGTACGGATCGTGCTTCCTGTACGGATCGGGTAGTGACAAGGGTTAGCTAGGCAGCTAGGGAGGGTTAGCTAGACAGCTAGGAGGGTTAGCTAGGACAGCTAGGAGGGTTAGCTAGGACAGCTAGGAGGGTTAGCTAGACAGCTAGGAGGTTAGCTAGACAGCTAAGAGGGTTAGCTAGACAGCTAAGAGGGTTAGCTAGACAGCTAGGAGGGTTAGCTAGACAGCTAGGAGCACCAGGAGCAGAACCAGGCAGGAAAACTGCCAAACTGAAGAAACTCGGGTTCCTTGCAGGCAGAAGGGAATTCTGCTTTGTTCTGATCCTTGTTCTCCTAGCTGCTGTAATTACAGAACCTCTGCTAGTATGAATTTTTACTTCAGTGTTCAGCCTGACACTAGCGTTCATGTTTACCAGCGTGTAGTTGATGCTGGACTTTTGAACCAAGACACAGCACTACGGGTTGCTGTGTCTCACTGTTAGTTTCCAGTAACCCAAACCCAGCATGAAACCTGCCTAACTTAAAAGAAAAAAAACAAGCCCAAATCTCAAACTACCTCTTGTTGAAAGCACAGAACTATTAAACACATGAGAACATGTCATTAGCACACGTGCTGAAGCAAAAAAGAAAACGTGCATACAGGCTCCACACAAAACGTACCAAATAACAGTGAACCAAATAACACACAGGATCACTTGTATATATAATCATGATGTATCAACAGGAAAAATAAAAACTTTCATCAATAGCTTCCCAACATCAGCAGTAAATCTACCTTAATATAAAATTAATTTCTCTTACAGGACTCAATCAAACATTTCTCTTTCACACGGCCATTAAATATTTTTAAGTTGATCAGTAGAACTCAACGCCCTTGGGACGTTTACATTGACCAATACAATTTCATAGTGACACTTGATTAACCATTATTATTTTCTTGTTTTATTATAACAATCAATATTATTCATTATAACTATTATTCATTGATGATGTCAGATTTGTCAGATTTGACTCATTTAAAAAATAAATTGACCAGTAAAATGAATTCAAGGAGATGGCATTTTATTAAAATGGTTTTAGTCTTCTGCCAGACATTGACAACTATTTTGATATATTTTGTAAGTAATTATTTCTAAAAACCAGCAAATGTTGTGAAAAGCTTCCCAAATTTTTACAACCTGCCCAGAAGCCATTTTTGTTCCAGCTCATCATGTTCAAAAGAAGCCTTAATGGGTGGAAACCTGCTTAATTCGGAAACACTGAATACACTGTTGCTGTTTGTTAAATTTTTTTTAGATTTTGGGATTTTATTGAGACTTTCTTTCTCAGCACTGTAGGAGTGGTTAGAGCAACTGTTTAGCCTCAAGCATATAAAATGTTTTTTGAAAAAGGGTACCCCCCTGAAAAAATTGAATGCCCCCCCCCCCCTGTAATTTGTTTCTGCGGCCGGGTCTGCCTTAGAGAGAAACCTTCTGACCAACCTGGAGCATTTGATGGAGTCTGACTTTATAAAATGTCTTGATATGATGTGTTCAGGTCAGACCCAGATCTCTGGGTGTTCTGGGTCCTTGAACCAGGACTTGTTGGTTTTTGTGTTTGTTTATGAAAGGAAGTATTGTGATGAATCTCGGTCTTTTCAAAATGATGCAACAACTTTGTGTGGGTCGGTCACATCAAATCCCAAAAGGGAGAAGATGTGAAGAAGTTCAGTGGGCGTGAAGACTTTTTCTGTGTTGTGCAATCGAGCCATGAGGAGAAACATTATTATAAAACACTGAATAACTTAAAACTGTGTAATAGCACAACATCTGTGTGAAGGCAGAGGCTCGGCTCGCTGCCTGGTTTTCTCTCATTCATCCACACCTTCACTGCTCTTACAAACCTGGGACATTCCTGCAGAGAGCAGAACCAGACAAGACTTCACAAACCTTCTGAAATAAACGATCTTTAAATAAGATGAAAATGTCGATTAATCCAGCAGGATGTCTCTCAGGGCAGAACAACGTCCCTCTTTCTTCTGAACTCATGTCCACCTCTACAGACCCTTCCTTTGTCCACTATCTCTCCCCCCCCCCCAGCAGAAGCAGCCAGGAATGTGTGTGTAGTAACCACTGCTGCGCCCTGATAGCCAGGAGCACACACCTGCAGGGCACCTGAGGCCAGAGGTCCCGCCTTCTGTGGGACATGCATGACTGGGCACCAACTAGCTGCTGCTCACCTGAAAACCTGCCCGCTATATTAGCTGCTCTGCTACCAGAGCTCTGCTTCATGCTCTCCATCCCCCCCCCCACCCACCGTGGAGTCGGTGAGAAAGTCATTTGCAGAAGTAGTTTGTTCTGAGATTAGGAAACTAGGCTGGCAAATAAAGTGAAGCTTTCAGCTGGAAACAGGAACAGGAAAGAAAGGGAGAGACAATGAGAAAGGTAAGGAGGGCGAGAGGAGGGAGGAGATGGAAACAGGGTGAGAAACGGACTGAGAGTAGAATTAGGAGCTGCTCGGTGAAAAGGAAAGCTGCTCATTAAAAGCTGAGGGAACTCAAACATAGCCGGCGGCAGCTTGCTCCGCTCCCGCTGCAAACCAAACAGAGACGGAGCGAATGGCAGAGAAAAGAAGAGCCTCAGAGAATGGAGCTACTTAGTTTTCCCAGCCGTCCAGCAGCCGGGCTGTTGTGGCTCTGCAGAGAGGCTTAGAGAGGACGGCCATTCAGAGTGGGGCACAGCTGCTGCCCCCATGAACGCATGAACACATGAACACATGAATACATGAACGCATGAAGGCATGAACACATGAATGCATGAACACATGAACGCATGAACGCATGAACACATGAACACGGTGAGGGAACACACGTTCACACAAAGGAACAAGATATTTCAGCTGCAGCCAGAAAAGTGATTATTAAAAGCTGCTCCAGCAGCAGAAGATGATCTGCTCTCACCTTTCAGGTACGGCTAAAGAAGAGTCTGGTGATGAAGGTTGTTGTTATAAACCTCGTTTAGGAAAGCTAAACTGATTTATTACACCAGCATGAATTAGTGGATCAAAGCTGCGTGGCATGGAGAGTCCAGCCTGAGGTTCTGCTCAGGAAGCCTTCAGGTCTTCTGCTGTTTCTCTTCCTCCTCTGGACAGATCAGGGATTCTCTACAGGGATCTGGTTCCCGGCTTCATTTCCAAACAAAGTGAAAACTTTACGTTCATCCCAGGTAAGGAGCTTGCAGCCGGTGGGTCCGTCTGTGCACAGCGGCTCTTAACGAGCTGATCCGGCCTCAGTCCGCTCCAGGGGAAGATGCTCAGAATCCCTGAACGGGTTTTACTTCACAGGCCTCACACAGACAGAACCGGGAAGATGAAACCACCGCTGGGTTTAAGGGTCGCCATCATAACGTTTCAGTTCTGGACTCGTTTAATAAAGCAAAGCTAACTCCTTTCTTACTCGTGTGCATCGCCACATATAAAAACACAGGAAACAACCAAACTCTGGGCGAACAGCAGATCTTCACCTTCTGCATTAATCTGGTTTGCAGAAGGCCTAAATTTAAATTATCACTGTATCTAAACAGTGATCACCCAAACTTACCAGATATAGAAGTGATTTGATTGTTTTATGTATTTATTTTGACCTTTATTGATAGACGTAAAGTCACTGACAGCCAGCGGTCAGAGGGCCGGGGGTGGAGGTGATGGTGTCCAGGGGGAGTTAAATTAAAATGAGTGTGTGCTCAGGGGTGAAAGCTTTTAAACAAACCGATGAAGGAGACGTTTCTAAAGAGAGCTGGACTCAATATTTAGACAGAGATGGACAGACAGCGAGACAAGGTCCATATTCTCTTCCTGTAGGGGCGAAGAGAAGTTTTCTTTTCCCAGGACCTGAGAGAGCAAAGAGCTAAACCTCGTTAACAGAGCAGCAACACAGGCCTGCTGACGTGCAATTAAATTTGATGTCAGAGAGTGCAGAGAGGTGCCCGAGCAAACAGTCACATCCATTATGATTAACAGAGTCAAAGATCTGACTCGCTCCAATTATGTTCATTAGTCCTAAAAACAGGCAGCTTTAATGGGCAACCTGCAGCAGAAACACTTTGTTCCGCTAAGATGGCTCCAATTGGAGGCAATTTTCCTTCAGCGCTGCTATCAAGCACATGGCTTTGTTGGGCCGCAGTCCGCCTAAAACCGTTGTTAGAAATCTCTCTAATTGCTTCATTTTCATTGTGTTTCAGAGAAAAAGGCCTGAGTACATTTTGAAGCAGGATGAAAGGAGGAGCACTCTGCAGACATTTGTTACTAAAGATGTGTAAAAAGCCTTGAATGCATCTTTTACTATTAGTGCAATGAAACGTGGAAAAAATAAATACACCTTAGGTTCAGTCAGCATGGAGCAATGATTCATTTTAACAGAGACGACAAACAGTTGCAGGACTATTGGCACCGATAACAATAAAATAAAAATAAATGAATTGGTAAAAGTTTTAGGAGATTTTATGATGAATAGATAATTTTCATTCAGGTACGGCAGAGACATTATGCTGACTGGATATCAGAACAACTCTAAATAATGTCTCAGCTATCCAGGCGCCGCTCTGCCTGCTTTTACTACTTTATTCTTTGAAAACCACCCAACCAACAAATCTCTGGTCCGTTCCAAACTTTCCACTCGTTTTAAGTTTTAGAACAAGATCAAATATATTTCAGAAAATGTAAAAGAGTTTTTGTTTACTGCTGACAGAAGTGAAAAGCTCTATAAATTCTGTTTATTTCCTGTGATTGAAGAGGACTGAGAAGGCATGTCGTTACACGGCCTGATATCTACGTGTCATTTTCTGCCCTTCCATCAGAAACTGGACCGGAGAGCTTTGGTCTGATCCGACTCAGACAACCGGTCCTGCTAGGAGGGTTAGCTAGAGTGGGAACAGCTGATGTCCGCTGTGCAGCACAGTGGAGGATGTATGATGCTGTGGGCCAGCGTTTCATCTCTGAGGTCATTTACTGACCATCTGCCTCCTTTTTAGTTTAGCTTTAGTTCAGCGGATATTGCTGTGATTCAGTCAATTCACTTCAATTCTATTTTATTCACATAGCACCAAATCCCAACATATTATCTCAAGGTTCTTTCTAAAGTCAGACTCCATCAGATCCTCCAGGTTGGTGAGAAAGTTTCCTCTCTAAGGAAACCCAGCAGGTTGCATCAAGTCTCTCCAAGCAGCATTCACTCCTCCTGAAAGAGCGTAGAGCCACAGTGGACAGTCGTCTGCATTGTTGATGGCTTTGCAGCAATCCCTCATACTCAGCATGCATGAAGCGACAGTGGAGAGGAAAACTCCCCTTTAACAGGGAGGAGAACCTCCAGCAGAACCAGAACCAGGCTCAGTGTGAACGCTCATCTGCCTCCACCCACTGGGGCTTAGAGAAGACAGAGCAGAGACACAGAAAGCACAGAAGCTCACATTGACCCAGGAGTACTTTCTATGTTAGATGGTAATAGAGGATGATCTGCCTCCCCTGATGATGTCACAGCTAACAGAACACCAGACCAATAAGGATCACGGAGCTCTAGTCTCCCTCTGAGTTAGAGGCTGACTTTCAGAGCATATCTGCATCCTGATGGACCCAGGAACCAGCCAGATACCTGCCTGCTTAAATTTTCCCATCAACTGGACCGTATGTTTGGTGCAGCTTCAGGTTAGTGGGCGGTAAAAACCGGAAGCTGTGGGCGATGGACTCCTCTCTGTGGTTTCGGTCTCTATGATGGTTGGTCTGTTCATGGGTGAGAAAGAGGTCAAGCACATGATGAGGCCGTCCGTGAGCTGGATTCACCATCAGGCCAGAAGCACAGCGGTGTGTGTGTGTGTGTGTGTGTGTGTGTGTGTGTGTGTGTGTGTGTGTGTGTGTGTGTGTGTGTGTGTGTGTGTGTGTGTACAGATTTCCCAACCATCCTATTTACAGCTGAAGGAAAACTATGATTAGAGAGAATGAAGGCAGAAAGCAGAGGGGGAGCTGCAGAGAGAGGGCAGACAGAAAACTCTCTCCATGTGGGCCGGCGGTGGGGCGGCCAGAACACACACACTCACACAGAGTGATGCAAACAGTGCTATTTTCTTGTTTTCTTCTCTTCTTATCCCACATTCATAAACAATACTGCGCTAACCGACATCCTGACAGCATCAGCAGACACACACGCTGCAGCCAGACATGCCCGCACACACAAGCCCACGGCAGCAGCATCAGAGATGGCTTTCTACGCGCATAAAAACCACCACAGCGTTTAAAATCTAAGACCTCGGCTCCAGACCCCCTTCACTGGATGCTGTCTTGCTGCATTGCGTAACCCTCACACACGTTTTAGATGTTATTTCTACTAAACTTTAGTGTTTATGCCTCGTCTTTACCCACCCAGTGAGAAGCTGCTTCTGCAAAGGATCTTTTATTAAACTTTAGCTGTTGTGAATTGAATGAACAGAATCGGTGATGATTGTTAAAAGCTGTTGTTTAAATGTTGGTATGAGGAGCTACTGCAGGTTCTTCAGCCCAGCAGCTTCCTGGCTCTAGTTAGAGCATCATGGAGACCAAGGGACACATCAGAGAAGGATAACGTGGAGAGGTTGGTGGAGGCAGCATGATGCTGGGGGAAGCTGGAGCTGAACCTGGACCATCCTGGAGGAGAACCTGCTGGAGGCTGCAGGAGGTGGAGGTTCTCCTTCCTGCAGGAGAACCAGCCTGAACCTGCACAGGTATTATGGGATGTTTAAATAGAAGCAGATAATTATTTCTACAGCTCCAATTCACAACTGGTCCTCTCAACCCAGCAGGTTGCATCCAGTCACTGACCTGCAGCAATCACTCAGGGGACAGTTGCTGGCATTGAGTCGTTGGCTTTGCAACAATCCCTCATACTGAGCATGCATGAAGCGACAGTGGAGAGGAAAACTCCCGTTTAACAGGAACAAACCTCCACAGAACCAGAACTACACTGCAAAAATAGAACTCAAAATAAGAAATTATTTCTTGAAATGAGAGATTTTTTCCTTAATTTGAGCAGGTAAGTAAGATTATTTGCCAATGGAATAAGATTTTTGAACTTAAAATAGGAACAACTCATCTCCATTATCTTATTTCAAGTGAAGTATATCTAATTACCTTATTTTAGGGGTAAGAATACTAATTCCATTGTCAAATAATCTTATTTACCTGCTCAAATCAAGGACAAATACATTAATTTCAAGAAAATTTTATTTATTTCTAGTTCTCTTTTTGCAGTGTAGGCTCAGGTTCTATTAAGTACTGACTCAGGCCATTGAAATAATTTAAAGAGTGACCTTTAAGCAATTTAAACTGAAAGAAGCTGAATGGATTTTGTGAAAAGTTCTCTAAATTAGGAATTAATAATCAGGTATCAGTACATTTCAGCGTAACTAAGTGTTGCCTAAATGATTTAAAGTAAAGTCCTACCTGTGTTTTACCATTAGTGTCAGTTTCTGCAATAATACTCAATCAGTTGCATGGATTTGGTCCCACTACTCCTTTAAAATGAGCTTACCATGCAGGTTCTGTTAGACGGGGCTAAGAAATGTCCTGCTGTGCTGTTAATGTACTGCTCAGCCACAGGGGAAAGTGCTCATTTCTCTCTAACTGTTTTAAATGGCTCAGAGAAATGATGAATGGACCTCTGGTGACAGAATCTAACCAGGATAAACACCAGAATAGTCCGGTTGTAAAGCATTCGGTATAATTACGCAGAGAAGGCCTGACACTCCCTGACACGCAGACGCGTTTCTGCAGAAACACGGACAGACTGAAGCTGGACGAGCAAACAGGTGGACATCCACGGACTGCTGCAGAAATAAAACCTGACATCTGATGAAAGGCTGTGGGAAAACTGATGGTTCTGGACTGGAGCCTCTGCAGGATAAAACACTTTTCACATCTGTTAGGTCAATAAGTTTCAGCAGTAAAAATTCAGGAGCGGGACCTCTTAAAGGTGACATGAGGAAGAGCCCAGAAACCAGCTGCAGCTTTAGGACCAAGATTTGAGCAAAAACGTGCCAACAAATATTAGCGGCTCATTTTCCAGATGATTTAAATAACAAAATAAAAAAGTTGGCAATCTGGTTTTTGGTGTCATTTAAAAAGTTTAGCGTGTTTTTGTCTCTGTAGCTGTAGTTTATTCCAGCTAATCTAAACCCCTGGAAAAAAGCAAGGTTGGAAAAACAAACACGCTGAAAATGGAAGATAAAAGCCAAGTCCTGCTGTTTGCTGTCAATACTGAGGTCTCAGAGAAACAGACATAAAGGTCAGAAAACAGGAGAGAAACAGCAGAAATGCACCAAAGAAATGCAACTGAGAACGGCTCCACATGAAGGCACTTTGTAGCTTTGAACTCACATGATACGTTTAATTCTGCTCACATATCTGCATCAGGGTTGCCAGGTTCACATATCTGCATCATGGTTGCCAGGTTGTAAAGCCATCCACCAGAAAACAGGCAGCGCAGACAAGAGGAGCAGAGAGGAGCGAGGATGGCAAAAAGCAGATGGAGCCGTATTCTCCAGCGGCCACCAGAGGTTAAAGCTGTTATTGGATCTCTGCAGGATGGAAAAACTAAGGATGACACTTTGGATTGAAAACAAATGTCAGATAAAATGAGTTTCTGGCAGACAGTGAATGAGAAGGGAGAGACGGCTTCCAGAGGATCTGAAGCTGCAGCAGAGAGGCAGAAACGATGTGAGGCGGGCGGAAGCGTTGCATGGAGCTGCAGCTGTGCTCGCTTTGAGACGTTCAGGACAAACCTTTATTCTTGTTTATTGCAGCTGCATAACAGCAGCATGAGTTATTGCTCTATAACCGCGCCCATTATGAGCTCTCATTGTTGCAGAACTGCACGACTCTTTAAGATCTGACCAACAGCAACGTTGCCTGAGTCATGGAGACGCGTTCCCTGATCGCTGGCTGCACCGCCGCTCGTCCATCTTTCATCCAGGAGACGACGCAGAGAAAGGCAGGAATCTGATTTTTACCTAATTTAACAAAGTTAAAGCTTGTGCTGTCAAACGTTGTAAAGTTTGAACTCATTAATACTGACACCAGCTGAGTCCTACAGTAGAAAGTAGGCCTGACCCAATATGAAC
Source organism: Fundulus heteroclitus (assembly GCF_011125445.2). Classification (NCBI taxonomy): domain Eukaryota; kingdom Metazoa; phylum Chordata; class Actinopteri; order Cyprinodontiformes; family Fundulidae; genus Fundulus; species Fundulus heteroclitus. The sequence continues at coordinate 15,928,990 of NC_046383.1, forward strand.
ATTTGTCGACGTCTGATATGAATATTGCTGCTTTGGTTCCAAACCGACATCAGACTGTAGAACTGCTGAACTCTAAACTGGACTCTGCATCACATCTGCATCTTTATTCAGCATAACCAACGTTGCCAAACTTTTATTATCCATTTAAATAGTACACAACTCAATGTTTACTGTGTTTTTGCACATATTTGCACTGCACCATACTTTTCCATACAAATGCCTTTTTACAGCATTATTTTTGCACATGAACAATGGTTGAACATTCTTCTGCACACTGTTTTTCTCCTGCATCGTTAAATCTGATAAATGCTGCACTTTATATTGTAATGTTGTCTTATTCCACCTATAATCTGTACGTACAAATGTCTAAGTCTAAAAAACGACATCAATGCTGACATTGCTTCTCTGCTTGAGTTAAACATCCCATAATGCTCCGCTGCATCACTATCACTGTCACCCCCCCCCCTTCAGAAACACAAAAGAGCTATGAGATGGAAATGATCATCAGGTACCAGGACCGGCTTAGTTTTACTTATTGGACCGGTCCGATATTTTAATGACCGATATCTGGTGCCTCCTCAGTCAAACTGCCACCAGAACCTTCTGGCCCGACTGCGTTAAGATGAGAAACTGGTTTAAGTTCTGATCAGCCAGTCAGTGTAAAACGGGCCGGTTCTGGTCAGCAGCCCATTTACCGCTACATCTCCGGGATTAAAGCTTCATCCGTTCACTGCCTGTTTCCAGTCAGGCTTGGATGCAGCTCTTCTCCACACGGCAAACCAAGATTAAGTTTATTTGTTCTTAAATAAAAAGAAATTAGTTTTTATCATCGTCTTGTGGAGTCGTCACAATCTTTAATTTGTCTTTATGAAGAAAGGATTGATTACAATAGGAGGCATGCATGATAAACACAAAACTAAATAACTTTTAGGTTCATTTACAACCAAACCCTTCAAATAAATTGTTCTCTATTATTAATGGAGAAGCATTAATAATAGTTTATCCAACAGCTTTAGGAGAATCGGCGCTCCTCCTGAGCATGTGCAGCATTTTCTAATCTCTGTCTTTAATTTTATTGTTTAGTTTCCTGTTTTCTGTCTTGGACCTACAGACGAGCATCGCTTCATTAAACAGAGAAACTTTGCACACGCTCAGACTGAAGGTGGTAAAAGTGTGTGTGTGTGTGTGTGTGTGGGGGGGGGGTCAGAGCGACCTGCTCAGGTGAGTCTGTCAGTCTGCAGTCAGGTAAAAATAACAGCAGGTCTGGAGGAGCACTTAGAGACGGTGGAACGCAGCAGCAGCCATGCCCCCCCCCCCCCCCCCAACCTAATGGCTTTTTGGGTCAGCTCTGCAGCCGTGGCATCATGGGACTCGTATGTTAGCTTTCTGGCGTCTGCGCTGCTGCCTGCTCTTGACCTTTGACCCCGCAGACACGAGCTCTCCTGCAGGAGGCTGTGCCGCCGTGTCTGGCTGGCTGCACAGCCCGTCTCTGTGGGAGGGGGGGGGGGGGGGGGGGGGGGGGGGGCAGCCGTGGCGTCCTGCAGAGAGCAGCGCTGCTTTGCTGCGTGAATCAGCGCCGGGTCACTGGGCCGACAGAACCGCTCACACAGAAATCCACTCAGAAACACAAACCCAGACTACACGCTGAAAAGGTCAGATCCCTGCGCAGGTCTGCAGAGTCTTTACGCTGACAGAAAGTGACAGCACACCTGCGCTCGCCATTACGCGCTCCACCTAAACCCTGAAAGGCGTTCTGAAGAAGACTAACCCAGAACCCTAATATCCCTGCAGCTGTTTGGGGAAATTAAAGCTTTAGCCTCCAAAACACCAAGAAACCATGAAGCGGGACATTTACAGCTGGGGCAGCTCCGCTCCCGCTGTAACACACCTGAACCTCACCTGCAGCTACACCAGGCTGCTGCTAACGAACTAATGGTCTGGTCCAGGTGGGACGAGGACAGGATTTCCACACCTGGGATTTACAGCATCTCCTCAACGAGTCCAAATCCTGCAAAGCGAATCCCGACTGAAAAACAGGCAAATAAAAGCAGCAGGAGGTGAATCTGGAGAAGCCGCTGAACTGCCATGGCAACCGTTTCCACAGCTGAGGTTGTCAGACTTGTGATTACGCCAATTAGGCTGAAGGCTAATTAAGGGATGCATTTAAAGCTGTGTTAATTAGTGGCTCCACAAGCTAACGCTCTCTCACACACACAGTTAGATCCCCTTCAGAGGACTGATGTCTGCCTGGTAAGGCGGGGTGGAGAGGACTGGAGCCGTCCAAACCTCCACCTCCAGGCTCGCCCCGAGCCCTGGACTTATCTGGGCTGTGGGGGGGGGGGGGGGAGGTTTGTCTCCTGGTGGGCTGGAGCACAGCCAGCCTAAAGTCCCCGTGTGGACATGAAAGCAGAACGGCACAGACAGGAAGTCTGTACGGCTGTTTGCATGGCTGCTGTCCACTGACCCGTTTCAGACAGCAGGGAAGTCCCGCAGCGCCGCAGTCAGGTGTGTGTGAGCGTACCTGTGTGTGTCTGCAGGTACGGAGCCTTCCCTGTGTTCAGCTTTCACTCAGCAGATTTCATTAAGGAGGCTCCTGGACCACTCTTTCATCTCAGGAGGCTTTTCCGCAAAGACAGAACGCTCAGTTTACCAGCGGAGAGTCGGCAGAACGCTGCAGCAGCTGTTATTACTACATCTACACACCCCCCCCCCCCACCCCCCACTAATACCCCCCCACTACATCTACGCCCAGGATCAGGCTGATTTACAGCACCCCCCCCCACCCCCCGACTGCAAAATGTGATATTAAAGTGGAAAATGTGAAGAACAAATCAAAGTATGCATCTTTCATTAATTAGACAGTTTTTTATCTGACAGCAAACAGGAGCCCAATTATCCAGCCACTCACATGCAGATCCTAATCTACATTTTACTGATTTATTAAATCTGCAAACATTTTGAAAGAAAGTGACCCAAATAAGAAATCCATCATCAAAATAAAAATATCATCTTTTAACAGAGAGTGGCTCTCACTGCAGAGCAGCTATTTGCTTAATTTCTACTGTTGAGCGAGAAAATAAAACTTTTGTTTTATTTTTTACTTATTTTTGGGGCCTACAAGATCTTCCAGCTTAATAATTTTGGTCTCCAGAATTAAAGAGAAAGACGATAATCAGAGGGACAGGAGAGATTTCCTGTATCGCTGTTGGTGTTTTAAACGTCGACGAGCTGCACTGAGGAAGTTTTATTCAAAGATTATTAATCTAAGTTAGTTACTGAACATTTGAGAATATTTGACAGAGAAACACGAGACCAACGATGGGGAAGAAAGCAAGAAGTGATTATTTTAATTATTTTCACATAAAACTACCTGTACATGTAAAAACAGAATAAATGTATCTGTGTAGCACAATAAAGGCTTTTCTTCTGACCAAACCTTAAAAACATATGAGAATCATTTCCCACTTGATAAATTCAAAATAAGTTTTCCTCATCTACTCTTTGCTTTACAATCATGTACATTAAAGAGTTACGTGATTCAGCTGCTGACTTCCTATTTCTATTTAACTCAAATATAAAAGATAGATAAAATAATTAATTAGTATTTTAGGGTTATGCAAGACAAAATATGCTAAAGAAATATTACATAAAAATGAACACAATATGAAAATCTAAATTAAACACCTGAATATCTTTTATTGATAAAGATACTGAACATTTTAACATGAATAAGATAGTTAACAGCTTTAATCGATGTTTTTCTGTAAATCTTGGATCAGAATTATCCAGACATCCCTGAATCATCCAGCACTGCTCAAGAGTTTGATAAATGAATAGATAAAACACTCATTTAATGATCGTCACAGCTGTAACAGAAATAAGTGATAATTTAAACCAAACACACTGCAGGTTGATCAGAACCAACAGAACCGACAGAGACTCCTGGATAGATGTGGAAACGTCTTCAGGAGAACTGAGAGAAAGCTGACTCTGATTTAAGCCGTTTGTTGGTGATGACCCAGATAACTGAGAATTTGCAGAATTTGCATAAACAAAAAATCTTCTGACTTACATGACATCTAAATGTCTTTGATTAAACATCTAATAGAGACGATTCATTTCAAACCAGTTAATTTCCTAAAAACATCAAAATAGCTACAAAAATACTTTCTATATATAGACCTATATCTCTGCCACTGCAAACATCTAAGATATTGGAAAAAACTGTTTAATAATTTTAGAAAGACATAATTTAATAAGTGTAAACCAACGAGGATTCAGATAGAAACGATGAAGAACTGCTGCTGTGGAGCAGAACTTTCTGGTTTTTTGGGTTGAAGCTTTGAAACTGAAGCTCAAGCAGCGTCCAAACATGAAAGTGTTTAAATTACGCTATAAAAAGATCGTTATAAATGTATATTAAACAAACATTTATTATTATGATTGACTATTATTATTATTCCATAGTATTATTGTCATTATTGATGCTGTTTCTACTAGTAGTAAAGTTGTTTATATGTAAATATATGACATAAAAATATGTAGATAGTATTCAATTAATAATTCCAAGGAAATTGTATCATATGGCTGGAAAGTGAATATATTTATACTTCACCTCTTGAATATGTATAAATTGTATAATATGCAGTTATACTTTTTATTCTTTTTTCTTGTTTCTTTTATCTCTTCTGCTACAGCATCATTGTAAGTGTTACATATTCATAAATAAATAAATGCAAAATATTTTATTTCTGCCCTTGTTGACCTCATTCTCTTTTACTTTAAACCTTTAAATGAGCTGGTTATTCGTGTCTCTACTCCAGTGTGAGTCTCTCTGGGGGTCGTTGTGTCTGTTGTGGGGCATTAAGGCTCGTTTCTCTCCCCTCCATCACTGCTGGGGGGCGTCTCATGGGTGTGAATACTTTGTGCATAGCGTTCCTGCCTACGCTGACACTCTGCTGCTGACTCAGCGCTCTCTGAACAGAACCAGCACTCATAAGGTCTGCTGACTGCGCCGTGGCCGCTGGACACGGACGACCAGGTGGATGACGGACAGGAAGGAACTCCAACCATGCCAACCATCCCGGAGGACACAACTGAGACGATTGTCTCTGAAGCAGCGAGAGACATCGGCGTGCGGAGGAGAGAACGACCACTTAGCCGGTTAGTCTCTATGGAAGCGTCTCCAGCAGCGCAGGATGAACTCTCAGCTGCAGCTAAAATATTCCAGTTTTAGTGGGAGAATAATTAAAATGTGACGGAAAATGTCAGAAAAAACAAAGTTTGGGAGGAGATCTGAGCCTCCAAGGCAACAGAACCGAAGGAGGAGAAGCTTCCTCTGGTTGTGGGTTTGATTCCACCACAGCCTTCCACTCGTTCTCTCATGTTTCACTCTCTGCTGATGGCTTTGCTTCACAAACCTGCAGCTGGACTCACAGCCGGAGAAACCAGCCGGGCCACTGGGGCCCTAAACACTCCCAGAGACTTCAACGAAGAAAAATAACAAACACTTCAACAATCCACCCCCCCCCCCCCCCAAAAAAAGAACAGATGAATATGGAGAGAAAACACTGAAGCTAATAAACAACAACATTGTGCTCATCATCATTGCAGAGCTGAAACGGTTCTGGCCAACCAGAACCGTTTCAGCTCTGTAATTATACACAGTGATATGTTTTAAATGATGAGACACACACACACACACACACACACACACACACACACACACACACACACACACACACACACACACACACACACACACACACACACACACACACACACACATCCTTCCCGTCACTGGGTCCATCTAAACACGCGGTGTTATTATTTTAATTAGAATCAGAACCTCAGAGGAGACGCCGTCTACAGGACCGGCTCATCAGCGCCGCGCCAAACAACTTAAACCCTTATAGCCTCTAACCTTCCCACAATCCTTTGTGTCTGTGACATTTGTGGCGCCGCCGGCCTCGATCCGATCGTTTCTCTGACTCAGTTTGGATCATAAACTGTGAGCAAGTTTTACACGATGGTATTAATAAGCGCATTAGCAGCGTCGTCATTCGCTCTGATATGTTGGAGCTGCAGGAATATTCGGCTCAGAGGCAGGAAGTTCACAACATGCAGCTGATCTACGTGTTTTAAAAGCATTTATTTAAATAAGTAACAAAAAAAAAAAGCTTTGGCTGCAGAGACCTTCAGGCAGAAACACCAGCCTCTGGTTAAATCAGCTCTCTGGATCCGGGCGTCACTCAGTGTCTAAACTTTACCTTCATGAAGTTTGTTCGTTTGTAATATTCTGGATGAGAAGACGTTTGGACATGCAGAGAGGACGCTGCTCATGTCCAGCTCCTCCTTTATCACCATGTTGCTTCAGCAGGGCAGAGATCCTCCTGAAGGCGTCTCCTGCATCCATGACCAGCTTTGATTACCGCTCAGCACATCCGCCGCACACAGCCTCAGGTCCTGCTGCTTTGGGACGTCTGAACAACTCCCTAAGATAGTCTGATGAGAGCCACGTGTCTGAGGGACCCAGGCCTGCTACGCTCACAGCTACTATGAGAGAAATGCCAAGCATGCAGCATGATGGCCGAGCACCGACAGGTACGGCGCAGGAAAGCTGAGGCGGAGCGGGAAACACGCGACAAGATTTCTCGTTCAGCAGGACGCTGAATAAGAAGCAGAGACCAGAACTGATGTGACTGAATGGTTTCATTAGAAATGTGGACGACCAGCAGGACGGCGGCTCAGGATTCATGAGTCTGTGTTTGTAGCAGAGATCGCTATCAGCATCCATACCCATGCCTAGATGTTATAAAATAACATGATGTTATAAAATAACATCATGTTATTTTATAACATCTAATTTTATAACATGGGTAAAACTTAGTTTGATATTAACGAGCAGCGGCGTCTCCGGCATCATGAGTTCAGAGGGGCAGAAAAAGTCATCAGCTGTTAGCAGCAGCTCATTTTTCTGTGATTAATACAACCTGACTTTGATGTATCTTAGATGAAACAGAGAAATTAGCATAAACCAACACTAGAAATGCCATTTTTGTAGATTCAATATTTCTGAAATCATTTCAGTTTACCGGCTGAAAGTCCCTGAAATAAAATCCATTATAATCAGTTTTCAGATCATTTCACTCAAATTGAATAACTTGATCTCTCAAATAATTTACATTAATTTAAAATGCTAAATAATAATATAGTTATTTTATATTAACTTGACCAACAGAAAATATTTGTCCCTTTCTGTTTAATGAATTAAATAGAAAACATCTGACCAATCACCCTGTGACAGACTGGCTACCTGTCCAGGTGAACCGCGTCTCGCCCAGTGAACACCTGGAGACAGCAGCGCCCCTCAGGACCCCATGAGGGATGAAGCCAGTCAGAAAATAGATGGATGTCTGACCAATCAGCAGCTTCTAAAAACACACAGACTGCATTTCCAGCGTCTTTGTTCAGAACCATGTTCCTTAACTCGGGTCCATCAGAGCCCGGTTCTGCTCTCTAACCCCCGGCGGCTCCATCCCGGCCCGGCCCGGCCCACACGGCACCAGTCCTGCTCTCAGGGCTGGGACTGAGGGAGCAGCAGCAGGAGTTCAGCCCAGAATAAAGGATTAAACGTGAGTTAGTGAGCTGCACTCACAGCGCGCTGAGGTCAGACCCGGTTCTGCTCGTCTTGCAGAGGACGGTGGCGCTGGACAGGAAGGAGCAGCAGCGGCCGCTGACATCATGTCTTCTGGGACCACATGAAAGACGCCACGGGGCGGCGGGTGGTGTGGACTTCAGTAGCGCTTAAAGACGTCTGAGGCAGTTTATTTAGCTGCTGCCTGCATTTATTTGCTCTGCGGCGGTCTGTGACGCCTCCGCCTCTGTTTGAGTGCTGGATTCACTCCAACGGTCCCTGAACGCCTCGTCTGCTCATCCCTGACCCTCAGCCAGTAACAGCAGCACCCGGCTGTGTGGTAATATTCGGGCTTTCAGCGCCGGTCCTGTGACACGGACATCCACGCAGCTCTGGACTGTGGCGTGTTCACTTTAAGGCCTCTAAAGGCACAGCTTTAACCTCTAAAGCTGGATATTGTTGCTTATTTTAACTCTAAAAAGGCCATTAAATGTCATGGCAGTAAATCCTTTGGCTCATTTTTAATGTCGACCAGTTGCTTACAGTTCACAGTCCATTAAAAGAGAGTTTGATCAGTAAAAAATGAAGAAAAACAACAAAAACTGAGGATGTTTTAGAGGTTTTAGGGATCAGAAACACTTCAGATGTACACGCTTTGGCTTACACAGTATAGAAAACATTTACACCTCCGTGTGAAGGCCGACGGAGTTGGTCAGACAGATATTGAAAAGGGCGACCTCTTGGTTTTCCCATGGACTGTTTGTGCCGATCACCTGGTCAGAGGCGTCCACTCCTTCCATGTTTACCTGGGGACAGACACCTGGGCTCTGTAGACAGGTGAGGACAGGTGTCCCTACCATAGCCAGGACCAGAACATGGACACCTGGTGAGGTGGTAGGGACACCATCTCTTCCCTGGCTCAGGTGTTGTAGGAGGGGACAGGTGTGTCATTTATATACCCAGCTGCAAGTAGTCTTTATTGAGCAGCTACTGCACCAGGGAAGCCCCCCCCCCCCCCGGTGCAGTCCTGCATTTCCTTGTGTCCAGCTTGAACCCGGCGACTATCACTTGGTTGGTCAGACGCAGGAGAACGGCCGGCGGAAGCGTGTCAGTGATCTGTTGCAGGAGGACGTGTCCAACGTTTTGTGGAGCTCCTCAGCCCTGGTGGAGCAGCGGTGAACTGTTCCCACTGGATTCCCTCTGGGCAGACATGAAACTGAGAAACTATTGTTGGATATCATGGAAACATCTGCTGGGCCCAACCTGCATTTTTCCTTCTTCTTGTTTTCCTTTATGACACATTTTATTGCATCCAAGCATAGATCTGCACGTGCGTGGTTGCTCACGTTAAGGTTGGCCCGCTATGCTACATGAACATGTGGTAATAACAAAGATGAAGACGTTAAGGTCTCCTGTTTGTTTGGCTTTCTTTGTCCCACAGCGTCCTACTGCTGTCCAACAGGTGGAAACAATGTGCTGACGAGCCGCTCTGCCAGCTCTCTAATCCAAAGACTAACATTTATACAGGCCTGCGATCCTATTTGTGTGTCCTTGTGGTTTCTGAGTGATGAATCACGGTTAATCCCGAGAATCACGGCCAGCTCCTGAGACGCCAGCAGAACCCACAGGACTCTTTGGATCTCCTGCCAGCAGGAGGCCAGAACCGCTGCACACAGGTGGTTTGTGTCTTCAGATGTCTGGAAGCACACCTGAGCAGCCTGGGTGTTTCTGTCTGCTGATTGGACGTAAGGTGTCCTCATATTTAACCTCAGTGAAATCCTGGCTCTTCAGCTTGTCTCGGCTCCTTTGTCCTATTTTGACCGTTGTCTTCTGTCCTCCTTCCTTCTACGCGTCTCCCGTCTTTGTTTCTGTTGCCTTTCCTCAGAATCAAGAGTCTTTACTGTCATTATGTAACCATAATGAAGCTTTGGTGAGAGCCCGGCTCAGAATTCACACATAACCCACAGAGCAAAGAGAAAATGAGCTGAATGCAGCGACAGAAGCTGAAAGCGTGCCGATGGGACGGAACGAGTCTGCAGGGAGGATTTCTCTGTTGCAATGTGTTGTTGAGCTTGTTGATGCTCAGCGGTTTAACACAAGCTCTGCTCTGCATCAAATATCTGCCTGCATCTCCTGCTGGCTCCTAAAACCTGCGGGTTTCTCTCTCCCTCGCTCGCTCAGTGCAGCTCCACAGAAACTGTATCTGAGCAGAACATGCATCATGAATCTTGTCTAAACCACATTTATTACATTTATTTATACGCTAAAGTATGTTTTCAGGTTCTACCATGCATGAAATGTATGTAAAGATGGTGATATGTGAAAAGAGAGCAAATCCTTCTTTAATTTCAGCCTGGTGACATGAAAACAATCAAAGTTTACATTTTTCCCGAGATACCTGAAACAATCTGGTTCTGCTTGTAGAGATGTATACAGAATAATCAGCCTAATCATAACAAAACCTCTGGAGCATGGAAAAGGTTTTCACACTCTGGATAATCTTTCTCTGGCACATATTTGCTGCTGTACAGCTCCACAGCCTGAGTCCTCCTCACCTCTCTGCTCCTGGACCAGTGACCTCCTCACCATCAGACCCAGGAGGTGAGGATGGAGAACATCTGCTCCACTGATCCTCAGGAACACCACAGGGCTGTGTCCTCAGCCCAGCTCTCTTCACCAGGACTGTCCTGAAAAGGTCTAGACTTCCCTCTAAGCTGCTGATAAACTTTCATAAAGCTACAATTGAAAGCATTTTGCGTCTCAGCCTGTGGTACAGGAGCTGCAGGAGAGGAAGGATTTAACGTGGGTGGTGAGATCAGCGCAGCTTCACTGGCAGAGTAACATAGAAATGATGCAGCTCATAGAAATCAACACAAACTTTGAAAATAAAATGAATTCCTGCTTTTTAAAGCCACATAACGTGCATTCTGTGACAACCAGTATCAGGGGATCAGGTTTTATTGTCCATCTCTCTTCTATAACAGCTTTTCTAATGTCTCTCATGCAGCTAACCCCTGACTACAGGATGTCCAGTGGTTCCATTGTTTCACTCTGCAGAGCTTATATAGAGAAGCTACAAATTAGCAGGCAGGCCTCTGGAGCCTGTTGTGTTCAGATGAAACAAACGGATGCCAGTCATGCAGCGACACACTCAAGGCCTTGGGTCTGCACCGCAGGGCTAATGCAGCGCTTGTAAAAATGACCAAAATGCAGGATGACAAGTTTACAGAGAGCGATGTGTGAGGCAGACATGCTCTCTGGCTTCACCTCTCACTCCAACCAGCAATAAGACAAGAAGTCGCTGGTTTTGCATGTGTTGCTGCCGGCTGTGAACTTGTTTCAAGGCAACACGTCTGTGGCTCACGTCAGGCTTTTCTGCAGATGGATGCAAAGATACAGACAGGGATGCAGGCGTCCAACCAGGAAGCAACGGAGAAAACCCACCGCTGCTGGGTTCCTGGTGAAGATTCACGATTATTCCAGCAACTCACTGGAAACAGCTCAGCTCATCATACACAATCACACAACTAAACACATGCATACCCATCCACACAAGCAACATGGGCCCCACCCTGCTGGCCAGAGGTTTAACCTGTCAAAATAAACGTTGCAGGAAAGCATGAAAGGCTGATAGGAAAAGACAAGGAGAGAAGTGAAGAGAAAACAGAGGAAAGGGGGAGATTTTTGGCCATTTTCTGTTTAAATCCTAAAACAAACACTCCAGTTTGATTTGTTTAGTTCCCTCTGACACACACACACACACACACACACACACACACACACACACACACACACACACACACACACACACAGAGCTACATCTAAACAAGATAAACCTCCATGTTTGCAGCTTCATCTCCGTAACATAGACAATCTGCCAAGGCTCGGTCGGATCTTTAATTATCTTCCTCTGCCTAAAACATGTTATATACATCGTCTCACCCTGTTACCTTCTCTCTCTTTTTGCTTAAATTCACTTTTCCACTGCAGTGCACCTTGATTTGAGTCACGTCTTCAGTCCACGTAGCAGAAGAGAAACGAAAGTCTTCTGGAACGAGCGGCGAACCAGAGGTCAACAGAGGAACAAAACCAGACCCAAAGATTCTTATAAACAGCTTCCTGGACTAGAGAGGCAGGTTTTCACCCCAGATCCCTTATTCACATCTAGATTGAGTCGTATTCAGCAATGATTTTAAAAAAAAATCTCTCAATGGAAGTTGAGATAAAGCAGGACCTCCACCTGAAACGATCAAACTCCTTCAGGTCTAACCTTCAGCCTAAGATGAAGAGAGACTCCACAGCATCAGTGTGTTTTGTTTGTTTGTGTTTGAATGGGATATATATATATATATATATATATATATATATATATATATATATATATATATATATATATATATATAAATAAAACTGTACAGGTTTTCAAGTGGCTTTGTGGTGTTCTGGATTTAGACGAGGCCTGGCTGGATCTCCTCTCACCCCATTCATGTGGCCGAGTTCACATTTCTGCTGAGTCTCACTTCTTCTGTCCTCTCCCCACAGCTGAGCCTCACAGTCCCACTCTGCTCTGTCTGTGTGCCACAGCTTAAACAGCATTTAAAGGGGACATGTCCTGCAAAATCCACTGTTTTACCACTTAAATACATATTGTTGAGCACTTTGAGTCCCTATGAGAACAGAAAGGAATCCTGAGGTAAATATCTCTGTTCTCTATTACGTTTTAGAACAATTACATCCTAGTATTTGCTGTAGAGCTGATAAACAAGGTTGTGGACTTCCAGCTTGCCATATTTATTTATATCATCACACCGCCCCCCAGCAGACTACAAAAATGGCCGAACGGGGTGGAGTGGAATGCTCTACGACCTGGAAGGGGGGGGGGGTGTCTTTAGATTTAAAGAGACGGCACCAGAACGAGTTGCTCTCAGACGCAGAACAGGGGTGGTTAGGGGTAATGTGGGGGTAAATTAACAAGGAATCCAGACCAAAGCATTGTTGTTCCACTTTACACAACTGAATGTGAAATTAACTGAACGACAGGATGTTTTAACATCTTATTTTTTAAGACTCCTTTTTTTATATTTTTCCCCTAAAGGTTGAATAACATCTTTAAAGTGCTTTAAATTAATCAAGCCCCTCCAGAATCAAGATCAACTCTGTAAATACCAGGTTAACCAAAAGCAAACCCATCCAGCTTTACTCCTCCACCTTCCTGAGGGTCCAGAGGAACCAGCTCCTCCTGTGAATCCCTCACAGTCCCCAGGTGGGACTAGTATAGTTCCTGCAGTGGCTTCTTTATCCACTGAAATGAGTTCAGAAAACTTTAAAAGCCAGGAGCCTGGCCACCTGACAGTAGAAGCAAAGGTCCTGGCCTTTCAGCTAGGATCTTGTTTTGGTTTTATTCCATATCTCATGAGTGTAGATGGAGCAGCAGATCTAGAGCTTCACTTTCAGGTCAGCTCTTTCTAGATAACATCCGTCTCCATCTCCAGCTCCATCCGCCATTCCCTCAGGAGAAAAACACCAGAATAGACAAACTCCTGAACCTGAGGTAGAGCCTGGACCATGGTGGAACCGTTCACACCTTACACATACGTACTTATAGATAAAATCATATAAACACAGAGTCTGGAAAAGGATCGGTGCAAAGTTAATGATTCAATGTAACCAGCAGGACTCCCTTATAGAGAAAACTGAACTTGACAGCTTTGTATTAAATCTGAGCTGCAATGTTTGTAGTTGAATGTGAATCTTTCCCTATGATTGAACTGATTAGATTGCATATTTCTGTATATGAATCAGATCTATTTTTTCTTGTTGAGCGCCTTCAGGTGACGGTTTGTTGTGAACTGGTGCTTTATAACTGGACTGAAAGGAGGCAGACGTACATATAGGGAGAATAAAGCTTAACAGCAAGCTGTGTACATGTTCTATAAACACACTGCCTACCGTTAAAAGGTTGTGAGCTAGAAAAAAGAAGACAGTGGTTTCAGCAACGATGTGGCAGATTTATGGAAATTACAATCAATATTGAGCTGTTAGGGATGGAAAAGCTTTTAGTTTAACATCTAAATCCAACTGCAGACATTAACCAAAGCTTTGCACGTTAAGCTATTGCTGCAAACGGTTAGTTTCTCTCAGGCACGGCCCTCTTTGTTCCAGTCCACCGTGTTTTGACTTAAAAAGATGCTCGAAAAGCTGTTAATTCCTAATTTATCAAGTCTTCTGGTCTGAGAAACTCTGGATTCTGCTGCAGTCAGAGGTAGTTTCTCATCTGAGCAGCACGGGTAGATGCCCAGGGCGTCAACACAAAGGGATTATCCTGCAAGACAAGGTTAAAATGGACTAGCAATAGCCGCAATAACTACTGCAGGATTTGGCTGTAGAAAACAAATGCAAGTTCAAACTCTGACCATGACTGAAGCTTCAAACATTTAGAACTTCTACACACCTGGTACTTCCCTATTTGTAAAGAAACTGAGAGATCGGCTCCCTGTCACACTGTGAGCCTCTCTGCTGCTGTTAAACAGTTAAAGCTGAGTGAGAGTTGCCACTCGCTATGGTGGGGGGGTGTTTCAGCTTCAGGATGGTTCTCATTTAGTCAGATGTTGCATGTTGGCTTTGTTTGTTTGACTCATGATGTCATAGCTAACAGAGCCATTCAGCTCCTTCCAGCCAGCATGTTACGCCACAATAACTTAATGACAAACAGGCAAAGCTTGAGCGAGGCTCTAAAGGTCACTTTATGAAACTGGGTGGAATTCCTGTGAACTGCACAATATCAACATGTTCCGCTGTAAAATGTGCAGAAAATCACTGATCATTTATGCTTAAGGTTTGCTGTTAGGTTATTCCTCGTCTAATTTAGCGATTTAAAGTTTAAACTGAGTTTTTGATTCTCTGCCCACATTTAAACCACCCGCTGTGCAGAAACCCCGATCTGTGCATGTTGACCAGAGACAAAGGGACGGGTTTGTGTTCGCCCGGCTCTCTGCAGAACATTTAAGTCCATGTGTGCATCTGCAGTATTTCATGTGTGTGTGACAGTAGGACACAGACCGTTTGTGGGTCACCCAATCATGTGCATGGCTGTTTATAAGACGCTGATTACATCAGAGCAATAACAACAGTTTTGATTCATTTGTAACAATCAGACCTCGTTTAAACAGAATAAATCACGGGTGTCGAAGTGAAAAAAAAAATGTTAGACCCCACAGTGGCTTCATGGTCCCCGTAGAGATAAGTGAGAGAGAGAGAGAGAGAGAGAGAGAGAGAGAGAGAGAGAGAGAGAGAGAGAGAGAGAGAGAGAGAGAGAGAGAGAGAGAGAGAGAGAGAGAGAGAGAGAGAGAGAGAGAGAGAGAGAGAGAGAGAGAGAGAGAGAGAGCCAAGCAGACACTAAGCAGTCCTGCACATTTTGTCTGCAGCCATAATAGTGGTCAACAAAGAGCAGGAGCTCTGTAGACCTCCCAGGAAGTCACACAGATGAATACCAAATGAAACCTTGTCACTGACCAACATGCATCACATTAATCACATTATGTGATATGTGGCCAACACAAAGTCTGAAGTGGGTTTGTCATGTAAGAAATACGCCGACATGTTAATGCTGCTGAGGCACTGACTGCAGAGCTGAGGTTCACCCCCGATACCCATTTCCACTGATTCTGATTTCTCTTTCTGAAGCAAGATTTAAAGGTGACCTGTTGTGAAAAATTCACTTTTTGCATTTTTTTGTACTCCCATTTGGGTCTCTGCTGCTTCTAGAAACAGTCCAAGCAATCTCCTAGCCAGGAACAACCTTCCTCAACATTGCCAAGGAGGGACTGTTTGTAAAACTACGGCCAGCACACGGCAGGATTTACCAAAAGGTTTCCACTGTAGGAGAGTTCTGTCTCTGCTGTTGGAAATCTGGAGATGATGGAGATGCACATACTTAAAAATTGGTCATGGATAAACCTCACAGACACAAGTTCACTCTCACCAACACCTACAGGTGGATCCAGGTACTACAGACTCACTTCCATCCATAAACACCTGTTATTATCTTCTGTCACTTTCTACATGTCGTATTAATTAATCCTGTTATTATCTTCAGCTGTCACTTTCTACATGTTATATTAATTAATCCTGTATATTCTTCAGTGATGGTATCAAGGTGTTGGTTGTTTGTACCTGTAACACTTTATCAGCTGGTTCTGCTGTTCTTTATATCTCTCTCTGCAGGTGTAGAAGCAGACTCAGAGGATGTTATATCGCTCTCTCCCTTTCCTCTCATCTTTCTCTTTCACCTTTTCTCTCCTTTCTTCCTCTTCTACCTGTTTCTATGTCCACTGAACATGAAATAGTCCCAGCATAAATTATAATAAAGCTTATTGCATATATAAATCAAGCGGAGCTCTATGGTGAAAGCGGTACGGCTCCATTTGTGAAAGTAAAACCTGTTGGACTGTTTTTTTAGCATTAAGACTTCTTAACGCCACATCGACAGACAGGACACCATAATAAATAAATAAATAAATAAATAAATAAATAAATAAATAAATAAATAATAAATAAATAAAATAAAATGATATGTCTTGTGTGTTTTGCATTGATCTGTCGTTTAGCACAAGCTAACGCTACTGATAGCCTGGGGCGACCTGGCAGATGTTCCCAATTTGTGCAATGACAAATAACGATGATGATGATTGTAATTGACAATAAAGATTGATTGATTGATTGATTGACTGACTGATAGTATTGTTCGATGTTGTCTTGCTCAACACCTAAAAAACAGGGAGTGTTCAAAACTCTAATTGGACGACTAGACTGATTCATTCAAACACAATATTACATGAATAATAAATATACAGGTGCTGGCCATATATTTAGAATATTGTAAAAAGTAGATTTTTTTCAGTAATTCCATTTAAAAAGCTGAAACTTGTATATTATATTCATTCATCACACTCAGACTGATATATTGCAAGTGTTTATTTCTTTTAATTTTGATGACAACTAACAACTAATGAAAACTCCAAATTCAGTATCTCAGAAAATTAGAATTTTGTGAAAATGTCAAATACTGAAGACACTAATCAGCTAATTAATCAAAACACCTGCAAAGGCCTTTAAATGGTTTTTCTTAAAACGTGAAACAGGACTTTAACTTCAGCTGTGAGTGTGGGAATAACTTCTTCCACCTCGCTAACAGCGTCCACACCGAGGAGAGTCCTGCCAGCTCTCAGCTAAGGTGCGTTCACTGATTATACAGAGATTGTTTTTTAAATTTTCTGACTGGTTGATTACCGGTGAGAGCTGGCTGAGTTAATAATTGTTGGATCTGTTGGCGCATCCCTAAAAACCTAAATGTTTAACGACCATTAAGCTCCTAAGAAAAGACACTTTCTTTCTTATGTAGTTGCACTTTTACTACTGAAACCAACCTCAACTGCACTTACACAAAAACAAAGTAGGGAGCCAGAATCAAACTGCCAGCTTTAAATAAAAACCTGTTGGAAAAATAAAGCATGTGAAATAGAAGCCAGATCATCGGCTCTCTCTGTCAGAGCGCAGAGAAAACACGAGGCAACAATCAACAAAAGCTCCTTTTTCCTTAACGCTCCCATTTTGGGAGAAAGAAACTCTCTATTTTCTCCCTCCGTCTCCCTTAATCTTTCCTGTCTCATCCTATTTGTCCTTTTCCTCTCCTCTTTTTCCTGTCTTTACCTGTTAGTGTCTCATTCGTTCCTTCATCATTCACCTCCCGCTGTCCTGAACTCCCCCCTCCTCCTCCTCCTCCTCCTCCTCCTCCTCCTCTCTCCCCCGTTCTTGCTCTTCTCCAGCTTCCCAGAGAGTCGGTCTGTTTTCGATTAGCGTTCTCATGTAAACCTAAATTGTGATTAAACAAACGCTGTGTAAATGCATTTGGACCTACAGAGTATCAGGTTTGTCTCTTCCTAAATCAGCGGACACACTGAGCCGCTCACGCACAGGCAGGACAGGAGACATGTCTGTGAGACGACATGTGCAAACAAAACACAAGACATACGCACACTTAGGCATGAATGCACACATGAGCAAACAGCCTAATATAGGCAGCATATTCATAGACAAATACAGCTGATTGCACAAATTACAACATGTGGCCTCAATCAGAGCCTGTAAGCCGATACAGATAGACACAAGGACATGTGCATCTAGGTCTGGACCTGGACTCACATCCACTTCCTGTAAGACTAAATAGGTCACAGGGAAAATCTGACAGTTGCACAGTAAGTTTGTGTACCAGCAGCTTTGTGGCTACACCCGCTGTCCAAATCACCTTTATTTGTGAGGAAAAATTACAACCACATGCTGAATGTGAGCTATTTAAGGGCAAACATATAAAAATTCCTTGCCGTATAAAAAAACAACAACTGGCTCAAAGCCCCACACCTTTAATAGTTTCAGCCTGAGGCGCGCTAACAGACCGGCTAGCTGCTGCAGTGAACTTTAAAAGCCAACTGGTTGGTGGGTTCTGTTCCCCGCTCCTGATTATTTATCGGAGTTAACCAGGAAAGACCTGCTAAGATTTATAATCTCATTTAGAGCCCGTCCTGGCCGGGATGACGGCCGGTCCAAACAGCCCTTAAACGTACAGCACGCTGAAACATTTTCACTAAATACAAACCAAACACTAGAACCGGCCCAGAAACATCTGCCACGGTCCTAACTGAAATAATTCAAACAGTCTAGAGGTTCTGGTTCTGGAAGAACTGGTCCTGACGCAGGATGAACCCTGCCACAGTCAGTCAGCGCAGGAACCTCCAGAACCGGCTGGAGACGGTGGGATTTTAACCTGAGAGCGCCGTGGTGAATCAGAGCATTTAAGCTCTGTGAAGAGGAGCTCAGCTAATTTAGCTTCAGCGTTTTAGCTTCAGTCTCTGTTAGCAAACTGCTTCATGTGAATGACACACACTCATAACTAACATGCCTGTTTATTGGCATTCAGACATTAAGTCACCAAACCACCAAGACTGGTGAAACATTCAGAGACTAGAATGTCATCAGCATTTTAAACAAGTCTAGTACAGAATGGAGCGTATTAACAATCTGTTAGCGCTGATAAAGCGCCTGTTAGGAGGCAGCAGAGTACGTCAGACTATCATCATAAAAACAGAAGCAGGCAGAGCTCCATAAAGATCGATATATAAAATCATAGGCGCCGCCCCAGAGGAGGTACCTGGGGAACACCTTTAACTTCACCCTGCAGCCAAATGCGACCCAAATGCGATCTTTTCTGTGCCACTCCCTTATGTGCTGCTAATTCGGATATGTAACGGATATTTTTCAAAGCGTCCGCTGTCTGAACGTCTTTACTCGTCTTTCTCGTCACTGTCCTGTCTCTCTTTGCACATCCACCCAGCAGCAGCAGCCGTTAGCGCTCCTTAAAAGGCCGCGATGTTAATCGCTCTGCCGCTTTCTTCCTACATTCCTTCATCTCGCTATGATGTGGTCGTAATGCTGCTGGCTCCCATTACCCAGCAGCTTTCTGTTAATAATAAGATGCAGAGGTCGGTATCCACGTTTTTACATTTTTTCAGGTTTTTGTTTTAACTAAACTTTATTGAACACTTTCAGAGACTATTACATAGACTGTTGCGTAAATAGCGCTGCTGTGTGACTCCTGTTATCTGCACATGTGGCTTGCTTTGCGGTCTACAACCAATCAGGCACCAGAATGATGCCGGTCGCATTCAACAGTAATATGAACCTAAAAAAATATGATTTCAGCCAAAAATCAGAATGTGGCATCAAGACCTGCCGTGTGAACGTAGCCTTAGCTCAACTAAAACCTGATCTGTGGAGGAGTTTAATGCTGGCGAGACAAAACGCTGGAAATATGGAACCGTTAAATAATATTAATAAAATCTGTTCCTCAGGTGATGTTAAAGAAACGCCGTTGCTCTGCAGAGAGGTCAGCGTGTGCACACACCACCTGCTGCCAGTAAAGCTCCTGACTCCTAGAGCGCATACAGAAGCTCCGTGGCTCAGGATGCAGACATGTTTAAGGGAGGAACTACGACTAAACATGGAGAGAAACGTGAAGAGAAAGCTCCTGACAGAAGGAGAGACATCACGGCTGGCTGTGCTGCTTCTGTTTCAGAATAAAACAGATAATTATGGAAATGAGGAGCAGAAACATGGCAGTTCAAAGAGCTTCTTTACAGCAGCTGAAGCTCGCTGACCTTTCCCACCAATCACCAGTGAGGCCCCGTCTGTCGCAGCCAATCAGCGGACATGAAGGGTGCGCATACTTCCTGTAACACTAGCCTCAACATTCCAGCAGGAATACTACATCAGCCGCCTCTAAATGGACAATTAGCCGAGATGAAAGGCAACCTTCTCGTCTTTCTCCGTCGGTGTAATTAGGAGGAGAAGTCCTCTCAGAACCCCCCCCCCCCCCCCCCCATCCTGTTCTCCTCACCAGGACGCTGTATTTACAGTAACTATGGAGGCTCTGCACCACACGTCTACAGCTGGGAGCTCCACTGAAGCATTGGAAGGTTAAGTGCCTTGCACAAGGGCAACCTAATGGTGCCGAAGAGTAGATCTGATTTAAATCCAGTCTTCAGCACGGGGATTTAAACAGGCAACCTTACAAATCCTGATTTGTTGACCATTAGACATGAAGCGGATCATTTTTCTCTCCTTTACTTCTACTTTGTTCCATTTTTCCCCTCAAGGTAGCCCTTTCTTCTGCTGTTAGAGAATTTTTCTGTGTTTATCTAACGTTGTTCTCCTGCTTTGTGGGCAGAGAGCGAATATTTCAGGTCTAAGTATCGTTCTCAAGGACACTGTGACTGGATAAAATCCTTCAGCTGCCTCCCTCAGGACACTAACACACTTTCCTTCCTTCTATTAAAGCTCCAGAAAACCCTTTTAGCCTGACAGTTTGGCTTCTGGCGTCCTGCTGTGATGCAGTTTATGGAGCGCAGAGAGCACATCAGCGAAGCACAGCGCCGTTATAACGGAGCAGCAAAAGCACGAAGAAGTAAAAGAGACTTTTCCAAGTTTTTCTGCTATCTGACTGAGATCTGACAGCCACATTCTTGGCTTAACAGTTCTTTCTCCAATCTGACCTTCATGGAAGAGTGACAAGAAGGAAACCATTACTGAAGGAAAGCTGGAAGATCTGTTTGCAGTTTGCTACAAAGATGTAGGAGACACATCAAAGTCATGGAAAAAGGAGCGCTGCTCAGCGGACAGGGAAACACGCGTGTGGAGGAGAACCAACCCTAACACGCCATCCACAGGGAAACACGCGTGTGGAGGAGAACCAACCCTAACACGCCATCCACAGGGAACACGCGTGTGCTGAGGGAGCCTGGGGTTGATCCGCCTTTCAGCGGGACAACCGTCCTACAGATGCAGCTACAGCGACTATGGGATGTTTAGATCAAAGCAGATTCATGTGTCAGAACGGCCTAGTCAAAGTCCAGACCTAAAGTAACTGACAATCTGTGGCAACACTTGAGTCAGACATAGAGCTAGACCACATAGAAAAAAAGCATATTGATAAACTAGAAATAATATTGATATCGATAATTATCAACACATTCAAAACATTTATTCTAAGTGCAGCCCTGGCTGTTTCATGCCGTTGCTTAGCAACCTATTTTTAGATACAGACACAAACACTGAATTCACACTCAACCCTTTATTCAACCAACTTTTTACCAAAACCAAAGTTTCTATAAACTCTCTATATGCTCTCTGAACTCTTTGAAGGGGGAGGAGCTTGGTTCCTGGGTCTGCGTTGTGATTGGCTGGCAGGATGTAATGACTAATAAAAACCTACATGGCTAGAATGCAAAAGGAAAGACAATTTTTATTTTATTGAACTTTTTATTGACCCTTTTTTCTATCATCGATATACGTCTATCAATCCATAAATATTGTTATTGAATTATCATCCAGTCCTCGTCAGACGACTTTAAGGCAGGAACATGAAGAATGTGGAAAGGTTTCAGTGTTTAGAGTCCAACATTGGTGGAAGTGGTTCTAGTTGAAGGCACTGAGCCTTCTTAAAGGGACCATGTCTTAAAGGGACCGTCTCTTAAAGGGACCATGTCTTAAAGGGACCATCTCTTAAAGGGACCATCTCTTAAAGGGACCGTCTCTTTAAGGGACCGTCTCTTAAAGGGACCATCTCTTAAAGGGACCATATTTTAAAGGGGTCAGCTCTTAAAGGGACCGTCTCTTTAAGGGACCATGTCTTCTCTGTGTAGCAACACTGAAGGCACTTTTTCATGCCTCTACACTGCTGACTGAAATACACCGGTTCCACATGTGAGACGGGTCAAATGTGGACCGAAGAATCTCTTCATGTGAAAACATATTTATGTGTCGTAATAAAGGCGGAAACGAAGCGAGTATCTAAGAGTATTCATCACCTCCGGTCTAATCAGAGAAGGATCTGTGAAGGAGAAGGGGAACCTCTCCTCAGGCTGACATAACTCTCAGCTTCATGGTGGACGGGGCCTCTCTAACCCAGCAGATGTAACCTGAGCTGCTTTAATGGAGAATAATGTTGCTCCATGAGTGAAGCTGGCAGCAAACCAGCGCTGGTCCCACTGAGCACTCTGGATCTTTGCACGCAACACGCATCACATGTTTTTGGTATGTTCTACTCTGCATACATGCACATCTGCACATAGGAGCAGATGACAGGGCGACATCACAAGATGGAGGAGCAGCGGAGAACGTCTGCTGGTCTGTGAGCAGGAGAACCAGGAGGAGGAGCTCTGGAGACAAGGAGACTGGCTGCAGGCCCCACGGCATCCATCCATCCATCCATCCATTTATCCATCCATCCATCCATCCATCCATCCATCCATCCATCATCCATCCATCATCCATCCATTCATCTGGTCCCAAACCAGCAGAACCAGGAGGAGAAGCTCTGGAGACAAGGAGACTGACTGCAGGCCCCACGGCCTGCTCTGCTCCCCAGAGCATCCATCCATCCATCCATCCATCATCCGTTTATCCATCCATCCATCATCCGTTTATCCATCCATCCATCCATCCATCCATCCATCATCCATCCATCCATCCATCCATCCATCATCCATCCATCCATCATCCATCCATCAATTTATCCATCCATCATCCATCCATCCATCCATTTATCCATCCATCCATCCATCCATCCATTTATCCATCCATCCGTCCATCCATCCATTTATCCATCCATTTATCCATCCATCCATCCATCCATCCATCCATCCATCCATTTATCCATCCATCCATTTATCCATCCATTTATCCATCCATCCATCCATCCATTTATCCATCCATTTATCCATCCATCCATCCATCCATCCATTTATCCATCCATTTATCCATCCATCCATCCATCCATCCATTTATCCATCCATTTATCCATCCATCCATCCATCCATCCATTTATCCATCCATCCATTCATCCATTTATCCATCCATCCGTCCATCCATCATCTATCCATCCATCCATCCATTTATCCATCCATTTATCCATCCATCCATCCATCCATCCATCCATCCATTCATCCATCCATTTATCCATCCATCCATTTATCCATCCATTTATCCATCCATCCATCCATCCATTTATCCATCCATTTATCCATCCATCCATCCATCCATCCATTTATCCATCCATTTATCCATCCATCCATCCATCCATCCATCCAACCATTTATCCATCCATCCATCCATCCATCCATCCATCCATCCCTCCATCCCTCCCTCCCTTCACTGATAACTCATCCTCTGTTCTTTTACATCCTGCTGTCCTCATCAGAGACATTTACCTCTCCAGGAAGTTTTCTAATAAAAACAAAACGTTGGATTGCTTCGTGTATTTTGGTCCAAGCAGGAACGTAAAAATGCATAAAGAGGTAATTCAGCCAGAAAAAGGTTTAACTCGCCTACAAACACTCTGAAGAGCACCCCCCCCCCCCTGATTTCTGCTTTTCTTTTCCTGAGTGTTGGTCCAGATCCTTCCCACTCCTCCCTTCTCCAAACCTCAGACCACACAGCTTTAATAGGAGGGTTAGGAGGTAATTCCTATCACACTACCATCATTTAATATCTAACCCAGGCTGACAGAGAGGAAGGTTACAAATCCAAACCAGAAAGCCACCAGCAAACCTCCTCCGCTGCCCCCTCCCCGTCATTTAATCCTTCTTCACCTTCACTCTGCAACATATTCTGTTTTCCTTTCACTCCTGCTTCCTTTTCTCTTTTATGCTAACATACGTTCACATTACCGCCCCTTCCTCACGAAAAGGCAGGAAACGACTGCTGAGATGTAGGAAGGAAAATCTGAAGAGTTGTCAGAAAAAGTGACCCAGAAGAAACTCCAGATTGTAATTTAAATTCTGCTGATGGCAGAATTTGGATATAAAGAACATGAGCTTTATAATGTGAAGTCTGGAACACGTTCACTGCTTTCCATTCTCATGACCGGACCAAGTAGTCCATGGGGATCCACATTAAAGACGAGAAAAATCCAAACTAGGGAGAGCAGTTTCAGCTTTTATGGAAGATCCCGTCTGGATGGAGATAAAATAATCCATCAGTCCTGAAGCAGAGAAGCTGAGATGCTGGAAGCCACAGCTGACCCCGCACCGTGACTTCCAACATGGCCGCTGCCACGCATCACTTCCTGCCACAGACATGTCAAACCCAATCAGCCAGATCCTCACCAACACTGCTTCGTCTTTCTAAACGTGTGAATTTGGTTTATTGAGGTTCATTTCTCCTCCCCGTCCCGCTAACCCAGGTCCCTAAATTACACGGGAAGCTGATCGGTCCTGCAGGAGACGTTATTAGAGAACTATAGAAGTAAAAGGGCCCAATGATGTTTTAAAATACGAGCATAAAACTATATTATTGCACTGGTATAAAGCTGCTCTTTAAACATTAATTTCATCATTAACAGCTACTGAGCGCTCAGTCAACAGGCAACAGGGAGGTTTGGTGTTTCTATGGGGAATGAAAACTTTCAGCTGGTTTACAGTCGGAATAATAAAATTAAAACAACTCAAAGTTTACATGAAGCTTTTCTGACATGTGAGGAAAACAATCGATCAGCGACCAACATGGCCGCCAGAAGCAGCAGCAAACTTTTCATGGAGTCTGCTTCTCCATCAGTGGATGATCCGGACAGGTGGACTTTCCTCCAGGTGCAGCTCAAGACGTTTGGACAAAACCGATTTAAAGCAGGAAATGAAATTTCTGGGACCTCCCTGTATTTAGGAGAACATTTCTTATTATTATTTTTATTATTTGTGTTTGTGATTGTCTGAAAGTTCAGTCAGGATAAAAAAAAAGCCCAATTTTAGCTGCAGGAAACATAATAAACGAGACTGAAGGAAGATGAACATCTCTGCATCCTGATCAGAAGATGACCCAACAATTCATCAACACTCATATTTTTAGTGGACTCCAGATTTCCACTAGTCTGTATAATGTCGTATAAACGTTGTGTGTGTGCAGAGTAGCAGCAGGCATGTAATTAATGGGTGCTGTGCGTGCTCCTTAACGTGCACCATAGTTACTGCTGCTCATCACACCAGAATGTGGAGAAAATGTTCATTTCTCAATGGAAAAAACAATTCAACTAGATAGTAGAAAGAGATTCTACAGTTTTATGGTACATTTCACATATAGGCGCTAATTCACGCGTCAACAACATCAAATTAATGGTTTGTTTCTTTTGTAATTAGCAAAATACCAAACTTGGCAATTAAAACAAATAAAAAAGGTGGGAGTATTAGCAGCATCAGCAGTTTTCCTTATCAACCACCTCTGACCACATTGGTTTATGCCACAAACACCAATAAAATGTATAAAAACACAAATACAGAGAATAAAAGCTCAGCAATGACCACAGAGCCGCCGTCCACCTCCAGACACACGCGCTCAGACTGAAGACCGCTCCCACATTTAAAAAGTGTTTCAACCTTCAACCTGAGCCCCTCAGAGGCCGAAGCACGCTGATGGAGGAGCAGAGAGAGGAAGATGGACAACAAGCTGCCTCCCTCTGACCTCTGACCCCTCACCCCCATCAGTCCAAACAAAACATTCACCCCAGGAACACTTTCACCTCCTCACACTGAGCAGGCCCAGCCTCTGCGTCGCCTCCTGCCAGGAGCACACCTGGCCAGGTGGCGCCCCGTCGGGTTAGCAAAGGGATCAGGCAGCGCAGCAGAAGAGAAATCATAGAGAGCACTCACACTCGTCCCAGTTTGGGATTGGACTGGAAGAGGAGTTCTGGGAGAACCTGGAGCTTGTTCCTGTTCAGGCGTCTGCAGGGAGACAGAGACAAGGTGGAGATCAGCGACACCAACGGCTAAAACACACAATCTGTCGTCTAACGTCCTCCTCGCTCAGCAAAGATCCTCAACAGAGAGAGATGTGTGTTTACTGAAGATATTCTGCTGCTGGAAGTGGAATAAAAGAGGAACAAAGGAAACATTACAGCAGCTTTGGGGGAACAAAGAGGTTCCTCAGGGCTGAAGACACGTTGTCACCATTAGTTCTGAGAATTTTGCTAAATCTGTGTCACTCATTGATTTTCATCTTAAATTTAGACTTTTTCTTCGTTAAAATGTGTTTACTAACAAAAGGAAACCAAGAAAACACGCGTCCACCCTCCAGGACAGACTGAGTCACCCTGATCCTGCAGAGAAGATCTTCAGAAGTCTGCAAACTTAAGATAAGATAAGATAGTCTTTATTGATCTCACAATAGAGAAAGTCACTCGTCACATCGGCTCATACAAGAAGGTGCATTCAGTTATATACAGTGAATCTTCATATATACAATGGATCAAAAAGAATACAAAAAATACAAAAAGAAATAGGAATAGGCATATGATGTCTTATTTACATTCATTGTGGTCTATGAATGTAAACTTGTAATGTAAATGTAACTTGGTCCGTATTCCTGCAGAGATGTTCCTGGTTCTGTGTGCCGGGGAAAGGTCAGAGGTCAAGGCTCTGGTCCTGAGTCTGTGAAAAGCGTGGAGCCCATCTAAACTCCACTTCAGGTGATAACGGGTCAGAGAGCCAGGATCAGCTGCTGGGGGTGATCCGCTGTGAGCGACTTTCACTACATTCAGCATTTATGAACCTAAAACATTAATTTATGAATCTAAACTTATTTCACCTGAAGTCCCACAGAGATGAAAATCTGAGCCCTGGCACAACAAAAGGGATTAAAACCCTAAAGTTAGAGCTGACGTTCCTCCTTCACTGCGTCCTAAACGCTAATAACTCTGAGAGAATATTTCTTTTCTCTCTCCAGGACTATTTTTCTCGCTGTGGCGGAGGTTAAAGGTCTGTGTCTGTGTCTTCTCCAGCACGCTGTGACCCGCTAACCCTCCGTCTCTCTTTCCCATCCACGCCTCATTTCTCGGCCAAACACGCTGCTGGCCTGATAACACCTTCCCTCCTTCCACTCGCTCTGTCCTCGTTTATCTTCTGCAAGCATGGAAACCCAGGAAGAGCCCGGCCTGTTTTAACCCAGCCGCTCCTTCTGACGCACGTTTCACGGTTCTACCTACACCAGAGAACATGTTTCACGGCCCTACCCACACCAGAGAACATGTTTCATGGTTCTACCTACACCAGAGAACATGTTTCATGGTTCTACCTACACCAGAGAACATGTTTCATGGTTCTACCCACACCAGAGAACATGTTTCATGGTTCTACCTATACCAGAGAACATGTTTCATGGTTCTACCTACACCAGAGTAGATGTTTCATGGTTCTACCTACACCAGAGAACACGTTTCATGGTTCTACCTACACCAGAGAAGACGTTTCATGGTTCTACCTACACCAGAGAACACGTTTCATGGTTCTACCTACACCAGAGAACATGTTTCATGGTTCTACCTACACCAGAGAACACGTTTCATGGTTCTACCTACACCAGAGAACATGTTTCATGGTTCTACCTACACCAGAGAACACGTTTCATGGTTCTACCTACACCAGAGAAGACGTTTCATGGTCCTACCTACACCAGAGAAGACGTTTCATGGTTCTACCTACACCAGAGAACATGTTTCATGGTTCTACCTACACCAGAGAACACGTTTCATGGTTCTACCTACACCAGAGAACACGTTTCATGGTTCTACCTACACCAGAGAACACGTTTCATGGTTCTACCTACACCAGAGAACACGTTTCATGGTTCTACCTACACCAGAGAAGATGTTTCATGGTTCTACCTACACCAGAGAACATGTTTCATGGTTCTACCTACACCAGAGAACACGTTTCATGGTTCTACCTACACCAGAGAACACGTTTCATGGTTCTACCTACACCAGAGAACACGTTTCATGGTTCTACCTACACCAGAGAACACGTTTCATGGTTCTACCTACACCAGAGAAGATGTTTCATGGTTCTACCTACACCAGAGAACATGTTTCATGGTTCTACCTACACCAGAGAACACGTTTCATGGTTCTACCTACACCAGAGAACACGTTTCATGGTTCTACCTACACCAGAGAACATGTTTCATGGTTCTACCTACACCAGAGAACATGTTTCACGGCCCTACCTACACCAGAGAAGATGTTTCATGGTTCTACCTACACCAGAGAAGACGTTTCATGGTCCTACCTACACCAGAGAACACGTTTCATGGTTCTACCTACACCAGAGAACATGTTTCACGGCCCTACCTACACCAGAGAAGATGTTTCATGGTTCTACCTACACCAGAGAAGACGTTTCATGGTCCTACCTACACCAGAGAACACGTTTCATGGTTCTACCTACACCAGAGAACATGTTTCATGGTTCTACCTACACCAGAGAACATGTTTCATGGTCCTACCTACACCAGAGAAGATGTTTCATGGTTCTACCTACACCAGAGAACATGTTTCATGGTTCTACCTACACCAGAGAACATGTTTCATGGTTCTACCTACACCAGAGAAGACGTTTCATGGTCCTACCTACACCAGAGAACACGTTTCATGGTTCTACCTACACCAGAGAACATGTTTCATGGTTCTACCTACACCAGAGAAGATGTTTCATGGTCCTACCTACACCAGAGAAGATGTTTCATGGTTCTACCTACACCAGAGAACATGTTTCATGGTTCTACCTACACCAGAGAACATGTTTCATGGTTCTACCTACACCAGAGAAGATGTTTCATGGTTCTACCTACACCAGAGAACATGTTTCATGGTTCTACCTACACCAGAGAAGACGTTTCACGGCCCTACCTACACCAGAGAACATGTTTCATGGTTCTACCTACACCAGAGAAGATGTTTCATGGTTCTACCTACACCAGAGAACATGTTTCATGGTTCTACCTACACCAGAGAAGATGTTTCATGGTTCTACCTACACCAGAGAACATGTTTCATGGTTCTACCTACACCAGAGAACATGTTTCACGGCCCTACCTACACCAGAGAACATGTTTCATGATCCTACCTACACCAGAGAACACGTTTCATGGTCCTACCTACACCAGAGAAGATGTTTCATGGTCCTACCTACACCAGAGAACACGTTTCATGGTTCTACCTACACCAGAGAAGATGTTTCATGGTTCTACCTACACCAGAGAACACGTTTCATGGTTCTACCTACACCAGAGAACACGTTTCATGGTTCTACCTACACCAGAGAACATGTTTCATGGTTCTACCTACACCAGAGAACATGTTTCATGGTTCTACCTACACCAGAGAACATGTTTCATGGTTCTACCTACACCAGAGAACACGTTTCATGGTTCTACCTACACCAGAGAACATGTTTCATGGTTCTACCTACACCAGAGAACATGTTTCATGGTTCTACCTACACCAGAGAACATGTTTCATGGTTCTACCTACACCAGAGAACACGTTTCATGGTTCTACCTACACCAGAGAACATGTTTCATGGTTCTACCTACACCAGAGAACACGTTTCATGGTTCTACCTACACCAGAGAAGATGTTTCATGGTTCTACCTACACCAGAGAAGATGTTTCATGGCCCTACCTACACCAGAGTAGATGTTTCATGGTTCTACCTACACCAGAGAACATGTTTCATGGTTCTACCTACACCAGAGAACAGGTTTCATGGTTCTACCTACACCAGAGAACACGTTTCATGGTTCTACCTACACCAGAGAACATGTTTCATGGTTCTACCTACACCAGAGAACAGGTTTCATGGTCCTACCTACACCAGAGAACACGTTTCATGGTTCTACCTACACCAGAGAAGATGTTTCATGGTCCTACCTACACCAGAGAACACGTTTCATGGTTCTACCTACACCAGAGTAGATGTTTCATGGTTCTACCTACACCAGAGAACACGTTTCATGGTTCTACCTACACCAGATAACATGTTTCATGGTTCTACCCACACCAGAGAACATGTTTCATGGTTCTACCTATACCAGAGAACATGTTTCATGGTTCTACCTACACCAGATAACATGTTTCATGGTTCTACCCACACCAGAGAAGATGTTTCATGGCCCTACCTACACCAGAGTAGATGTTTCACGGCCCTACCTACACCAGAGAACACGTTTCATGGTTCTACCTACACCAGAGAACATGTTTCACGGCCCTACCTACACCAGAGAACATGTTTCATGGTTCTACCTACACCAGAGAAGATGTTTCATGGCCCTACCTACACCAGAGTAGATGTTTCATGGTTCTACCTACACCAGAGAACATGTTTCATGGTTCTACCTACACCAGAGAACATGTTTCATGGTTCTACCTACACCAGAGAAGATGTTTCATGGTTCTACCCACACCAGAGAACATGTTTCATGGTTCTACCTACACCACAGAACATGTTTCATGGTTCTACCTACACCAGAGAACACGTTTCATGGTTCTACCTACACCAGAGAACATGTTTCATGGTTCTACCTACACCAGAGAACATGTTTCATGGTTCTACCTACACCAGAGAAGATGTTTCATGGTTCTACCCACACCAGAGAACATGTTTCATGGTTCTACCTACACCACAGAACATGTTTCATGGTTCTACCTACACCAGAGAACACGTTTCATGGTTCTACCTACACCAGAGAACATGTTTCATGGTTCTACCTACACCAGAGAACATGTTTCATGGTTCTACCTACACCAGAGAACATGTTTCATGGTTCTACCTACACCACAGAACATGTTTCATGGTTCTACCTACACCAGAGAACACGTTTCATGGTTCTACCTACACCAGAGAACATGTTTCATGGTTCTACCTACACCAGAGAACATGTTTCATGGTTCTACCTACACCAGAGAACATGTTTCATGGTTCTACCTACACCACAGAACATGTTTCATGGTTCTACCTACACCAGAGAACATGTTTCATGGTTCTACCTACACCAGAGAACATGTTTCATGGTTCTACCTACACCAGAGTAGATGTTTCATGGTTCTACCTACACCAGAGAACATGTTTCATGGTTCTACCTACACCAGAGAACATGTTTCATGGTTCTACCTACACCAGAGAAGATGTTTCATGGTTCTACCCACACCAGAGAACACGTTTCATGGTTCTACCTACACCAGAGAACACGTTTCATGGTTCTACCTACACCAGAGAACATGTTTCATGGTTCTACCTACACCAGAGAACATGTTTCATGGTTCTACCTACACCAGAGAACACGTTTCATGGTTCTACCTACACCAGAGAAGATGCTCTGATTATAAAACACGTAAACACACAATATGTGACTGACTGTGAAACTCCTCAGTTCCTCCCTGTCCCATTATACCAGTGATGACGCCGTGTGGATTTATATCTAATTTTATAAAGCTTATGATTCTCCCACCTGAGCTGTGGATTTCTGCAGCTCCTCTAGAGTCACTACGGGCCTCTTGGCTACTTCTCTGATTAACGAGGGTAATTTTCTGTTTATTCTGATTTTATTCAGGGGTATCAGATCAAATTAGGCCAAATGCAGATCTCTAAAATGTAAAATGTCCCTGAAGTCTGTGGTTTAATTTAACCAAGTCAAGGTAGGAATCCCTGCAGGATGCTGCATGTGGGCATGTTTTCATACAGCGGATGCATTTTCTGTTCCTCTATGTTCAGTATGGAGGGATGACTTGTTTCTCCTGAATGGACACGTTTTCCTTTGCATCAGGAACCAGTTTCAGGGTTTCAGAGTAAAATAATAAAACTTACAGTCTCTCCAGCAGCCTCAGGTCCTGGAAGGCTCCTCTCTCGATGACACTGATCTGGTTGTCCTCCAGATGACTAAAGGAATGGATATAAAGAGACAAACAGAAGTGAAATAATTAGTTTTAATGCTTACAGTGGTCACTCCTGACTTTATGCCTGTAACTGTACACAGCTGCTATGAGAACGTCCTCCAAGTGGGAAGAATGGATGTAATCTAAGCAGCTGAAAAATGTCACTTTCTGGCTTGTGTAGAGACACTTTGTTGGCTGAATGAAAAGATAATCAGCAGAGTGAATAAATGAATCTGCCATCAATCCTCGATGTTTACATGAATGTTTTAATCTCGCCAGCCAAAGCAAATAATTAACATCCAATTCTTTCGTGCAAATTTCCCCCATTTGTCTTCAGTCTTTCATGTGGTCCCTCCACACTAACACATCTCCCCTGTCCCCGCTCTGTGTGGGACGTGGTGCTAAGGTTTTCCAGATGGCTGAGAGCGAGCAGAACGAACTCAGAGGAACGCACCGTGGATCTGTTCTCTCTTAAGACGCTGAAAATGATAACCGGGGAGAGGAAGAAGGACCAGAAGCAGAAAGAAGGAAGAAAACCTGGTGCGGGTCAGGAGAGGAGCGAAGCAGAGGCCAGCGCTTCACAGAGACACGCCTAAGGTCAATTCAGAGACCAATTAACCAATTACTGAGAGTCAGATCTGTGGGAGGAACCCAGAGTACCTGGAGAGAACCCATGCATGCACAGGGAGAACATGCAGAAAACAAAAAGCACTGAAACACAAACTGCTGAAATAAACCTGGGCCCAAACCCGTCTGCCTTTGTCCTGCAGTTAGAATTGACTCAAAAGAGGAAAATCATGTGTAAATATCTGGTTTTCAAAATCCTCCATCAGTCTGAGAGTTTTCCTGAGTTCCTCCTCGGGTTCCAGCTCCAGAGGGCAAACGGTGCGTTATCTCTGTAAAGCTACATCCTGCAGGCGTGAACAGACGAGGAGTGGCAGCGCCGGCAGAAAGTAGCTGTGCTGCATCATCAATCCCACCTGTTGGTTCCACAGCGGCAGCTTTTCCACAAAAGACTGAAGCGCCGCAGCTAAACGCTGATTTACTGAAGCAGCTTTAGAAACACAGCCGAGCCAAACAGATGGTTGGGGTGGGGAGACATGTTGCTCTGATGAGGTCTTTTTTTCTATTGTTCTTCATCAGCATTAGTCATCCTCAGAACCGTGGAGAAATGAGCACAAACATGTTTGGATCTCGTGTGTTTGGAGAATGCTGGCTCTAATAAATCAGCCATATTACAGATTCCTAACAAGCATCATAAAGACCACAATGATGTCATGCTAACCTCTCTTGGCACCTGCAGAGAGAGAGCAGGACGCACTTCAGGGGACACGAACCGCTCCGTTATGGGCGAGACCGCACGCCTCTGCAGCCAGCTCCTCCTTATCAAGCTCCACTTTTCACTTGCATCTAAATTTGTTTGGAATTACTCAATTTTACCAAAGTCTGGAAGAGATCTGGTAAAGTGCGACTGCCAAAGATGTTACACTGAGTGTTGCGTTTGCAGCGTGCATGCCGAGGCGAGCAGAACCGCTGGATGCAGTTACAGAGCTATTGGGTTGCAGAACCTCATCTGAACGAGGAACCTCAGTGAGGTCACACGTTGGACGTGGAGGACTTCAAGTCTGGATGAATCAGGCC
The DNA here is from genome assembly GCF_011125445.2 of Fundulus heteroclitus. Classification (NCBI taxonomy): domain Eukaryota; kingdom Metazoa; phylum Chordata; class Actinopteri; order Cyprinodontiformes; family Fundulidae; genus Fundulus; species Fundulus heteroclitus. The sequence continues at coordinate 15,962,571 of NC_046383.1, forward strand.
TGTTAACAGGTTTCACTGAGTACGCTGCAGATATGGGGAGATTCAGCTGTTTTAACAGAAGTTTAGTCAGATGCTGGTATTTGGTCTTTACAGACTGAAGTGAAGGTTTTTGTATCAGATGCATGTCATCCAGTCTATGGACCCTAATCACCTGCTGCTTTATTTCAACATGTGGAGAATGCCATGAACTGCTGGGAATGAGCGTAAATAAGACATTCCTCCTTTAAAAGTATAAATGTCTAATCTGTCCTTTGACCAAAAGTCCTGAATATCTGCAGTGAAGACCCCAACCACCAACATAGCGGCCCGGTCCGGGTCCAGACTTGGTTCTGATGGAGAATCTGCAGATGGAGCTAAAGATTAGGGTGATGGCGCGGAGGGCTTCCTCCCTCAGAGACTCAGAGGAACCGAGCAGAAAGCTGCTCAGCCGTCAGAAACCGGTCGATTTCTGTGATGCCAATTAAGGGTATGAATCATTTTCATCATGACATCTTATATTTAAATATAAATAAAACAGATCAATCGATTCTCCTCCACTTTCTTTTCTTCAAGTCTGGTTTCCTCCTGGCATCTTCAGTCCGTTTCTATCTGGGTCTGTGAGGGTGTGAATAATCTGCATGTCGCGTTCTCCAACCATCTCCTCGTTCCCAGGACATCTCCTCCCTGTTTCTCTCACAGATCTGGAGGAAAATGTCACAGCAGTTTGTCGCCGACCACATGAAACAAGCTGCTGCCTTTCACACGCGCTTTGCTGCTCTTTCTCCTCCGTTCTCACTGACAGAATCAAACGACTTTTACGTCTCTACCCTCGGCTTTGTCAAGCCCGGACGCACAGATATAACCTCAAAGGTCGGCTAAAATGGGATCCAAATCCTGCTTTAAAACACGGTTAAACAAGCGCAGTGAAAAATGCAAACAGGCGTTTAAAGAAAGTCATTTCCACTCCTCAGCGTAGTTTGTGACGGGGAGTATTTTTATCTCCCGCTCGGGTTAAAACGGAGTGAGGAGGGAAGCTGCATGCAGCCAGCAGTGATTATAGTTATTAAAGCTCTTGCATAGACGCGCACGCACACAGACGCACAAACACACATTTTAGGCGTTTGAGCCCAAAGAGTGAGAGCCTGTGAAGTCAATTAGGACAGCAGAGAGCAGATAAGCTGCTGCTTTCTGCTGAGTGCAGCCGTTTAAATGATCAGAGCATGAAATGTGCCTTCTGAATCACCAACACACGACAAGTGCAGATTAAAACAAATCACCAGCCAAACAATTTCATTTCATTCCAGGTCATTAAGGTTCTAAAGTAACATGTCCCACTCAGACCAAAGGCTTTTTCATCCAGGAAGTCGTTTTCTCATCATGTCGCTCAAGATATTTGCTATTAAAAGCACTTAAACATCAAAGGTAAAGATAAAGTTCAGGCTTTAGGAAGTCACTGACAGTTCTTTGATCCACAGAGACGTTTCTTCTTGTCTTCATGCTTTCACTGGGTTTAAGTTTCTCTGCATGGAGCAACAGAAGGAGCTCTGAGGGAAACACGGACACCTCCGTCATTATTTATAAAGGAACATCAAACTCACAGGATGCAAACCGTTATGGTCATATAATTCCTGTCAAAGCTGACCCTGTGGACAACCTACTGATGAACTTCTGATTCTGCAGAACAAGCCTGGTGGACCTTCCCTGTAACCTTTTACTGCTTCATAATGCTCCGTGTCTTCCTGCTTTTGACTGTTATGTTATCTCCCAATTACTCTATTACTTAAGCTCATAAACGGCCACTAGTTGCAGGATTTATGCGCTTGTATAAGACATTTGCATTCTCCCCAGACCTGGAAGCCCTTATTGGGGTGGGAGGTTTTATTTTATAGAGGCTTGTTCTCCCTATAGGCACATACAGGCCCATTAGGTAAATATAGCAGCGGCTTAATTGCTACAGCATGGCAACTTTTCTGGTCACCGGGGGCCGTTTTACAGACAATAATATAGCTTGCAAAAAGGCAGAGAAACAGTTATTTGCAAAAGCATTAACGTCTCCTGAACTTGTGGGGGTTTTGTGGGACCGACCAACATGAAGTAGTGAAACTGTGGCGAACTAGAAGGAAAATGGTTTGTCGTTTATAATATTCTTATCAAATAAAAACCAGAAAGGTGTGGAGTGCATCTGTACTCAGCTTCTCTGAGCCAGAACTCTGCAGAACCTCCTCTGGCTGCAGGTCCGCTGGATTCTGTCTCCACAGATCTGAACGTCTGCAGACTGAAGCTCAGTCAGATTGGATGGAGAACATCTGACCGACCTCCCCTGCTGAAGAAAAGCCTCCCCAGAGCATGATGCAGCCACCGCCGTGTTTCACTGTGGGGATCTGCTCCTTCTTCCATCCGTTCATCTCCACCGACCTTCTGGCAAACTCCAACCAGGACATCTTCTGGCTTTTTTCTTGCCACTCTTCCATAGTGAGCTGATTGGTGACCAACAGATCTCCCACCTGAGCTGCTGGTCTCTGCAGCTCCTCCAGAGCCACCATGGTCCTCCTGCTTCTCTGATCAATGCTCTCCTGGTCCAGCCTGTCAGTCCAGGTGGACGTCCATGTCCTGGTAGGTCTGCAGGTGCTCCATCCTCTCTCCAGGTCCACATGATGATCAGAGCTCTGGGAGGTTCTGTAGAACCTGACCTGCTGTAAACTGGACCAGAACCTTCTGGTTCCCTGGTCTCCATGATGGTCTCTAACGTTCCCTAAAGAACCTCTGAGGTTTGTCAACATTTAAAAACCATCAATCATTTTCCTTCCACCTCAGTTCTGCAGAACTTACATAAAGTCCCAACTACACCCAATACAGTTTGTGGGCATAATTTGAGAAAATGTGATTAATTCAACGGGTATGAATACTTTTTCTGCCGGTTGTGTACCTGATTGATTTGTTTTGTATGGATTTCGTGGAAACTTAAAATTTCCACGAAGAAACGCGCCACCAGCGACCGCCGGGGACTGGTTGTCTTCATGAATGGTGCAGATGTCCTCTAAGGTAATTATAAGGCAGCAATGCTACATTTGTTTCTGAACATGCAGTGGAGGTCGTTTGATTTAAAAGCTGAAAGATGAAAGCACGCTTTCTAATTGTGGAGCTTTTAGATACGAAACAACAGAATTAAGATAATTGTTTCCGTAAGGCTGCAGGTCACCGTTTTCCCTTTTGGTTCAAAGACGTTTGAAGAATCTTTTTCCACAAGCAACGCTAAGATGATTGCTCAGATTATTTTGCTTTTCCTGATCAAACTGGACATTAAGCTTGTTCAAAGTTCTTTTGTGAACTTTAATGCTCCTTTAAAAGATCAATAAAAGAATCTTTTGCAATTCCTTCCAGCTGTTAAACATAAAATCTTTTTTACATTGTTTAGGGAAGAGAAGCAAACTTACAGAATCCTGAGGTTCTTCAGCCCAGAGAAGTCCACTTTAGTGATTCTGGTGATGTTGTTTCTGTTTAAATCCCTGCAGGGAGAAATAGGAATGTTACACGCCAGTAAAACAGAGATGACATCAACAACAAACAATAACAGAAATGCTAAAACCTTTCCTATCTCATCTGGTATGACGGCCGATCTAAACACGTGTTTAACAGCTGAGACTCACAGATGAACGTCACCTGCTTGGTGGTGCATGTGGAGAAAATGAGTAAAATTCACTGCTTGGTTGCTTCATGAATGGCAAAGTTCAGGCTGAGTCGCTCCAAGCATTCATACTGCTGAGGTGAGTAAATCTTCATCTGGGTAGACTGAGTGTCTGCATAGCGTAGCATGGGGTAACATGCTACAGCTACAATAAGGATGGTCAGTGTCTAAGAGTTGCTCGGGTTTTTCAGCACGTCCATCAGATCCACGGCGGCCATGTTTTTATCAGGAGGTCAGGCTTACAGGATGGAGGGAAGCCATGTTGGGGCTTCATTTCCCTGAGGAAGCAAATCTTCCACCATCACTACAAGGAGTACGAGTGCATGCGCGTTTATCTGCAACTCTCCTTCTTCTGAGAGAAATTCATGAATGTGGCAGAAGGACAGAGCGTGAGAACGGCATCTCAGGCCACACACATGCACAGAAGCATGCAAACATACAAACACAAACAGAGAGAAGCCAAAACACACAAACACTCCAACCGAACTGACGGCAGCAGCCAGTTTGGGCAAAATCCCCCCCACCCCCCAAAAAAAAAGCAAAAACGGGGAAACAATTATTTTCTCTTTCCACCAACAGCGTTTAAAAGCTCATGGTGTTCCCTGGATGTCCTTTAGTCTGTTGTAACCGCGGGTGTACGATGTATACACACGGCAACAGGAACTGACACCCTGTGAGTGTGCTGCTATTTACTCTGGCTCCCTTTAAAAGAGTCGGCTGTTTATTGAGACGCTGAAGGCATCGGGGCGAGCAAAAGAAACACACACACACAGTCTGGGTCCACCAAGGCTGTATGCTTTTCATAACACACCTAAACATTTATAAAGCTCATTTAAGACCGTATTAGGTTTCAAAAGGGATCCCAACTCCAGCACGGCAAGCTCTGCTAATAGGAGCCATACCACAGAGACCGGGAGGCCTCTGCAGACCGGGAGGCCTCTGCAGACCGGACCGGCGCGTCCCGTAGGACCAAACCCAGGTCCACGGCCCACCAGGGTGTCCATGGAGGGCCTCCAGGGTAACGAATGCCTTCAAGCTCTTATCTGATACTAGGGAGGGCTGCAGAGGAACGATTCCCACACTGAGCTGAGGTAAAACCTGATTTCTATCTAAAGAAGATCCTAAAATCAGGTTGAACACTTTCTTGCAGCTTTCAGCGCCACAGGAGCAACAATAACAAATCATCTCTGAACATTTTTCAGCCGACTGTTTCAGTTTTACGCTTCACCCTAAACACCAGACGCAGTTTCTGTAAGCAGCGCCTGAAAGAGCAACGCAGGACCACAGCCACCGACAACCAGATGGGAAAGCTGTTCCTGATTTTAATAATACCAGTTTTCTTATCAAGGCTGGTGAGAAAAGTTGTGAGAGCAGTAAAAACATGTCATATTTAGTGCCGTCAAACTCTGCTGCAGACCAGCAGACGAACCACGAGAAGCTTTCTAAACCCGCCCTGAAAAAGGCCATAAACATTATAGGTTTATCAAACGGAGGGAAAATTATACTTATGTACACGTAAAAATCTGAAAAGTACGGCGGACTTTTGTACCCAGCCCCTCTGAGTCAGAACTCTGTAGACCCACCATTCTGTGAGCATCAGGTTTCAGGTCTGGGCTTTGACTAGGCCGTTCTAACCCATAAATCTGCTCTGATATGAACCTCATAGTATTTCTGGCTGCATGTTCAGATTGGTTGTCCTGCTGGAAGGTGAACCTCCACCTGGTCCAAGTCTTCTGCAGCCTCTAACTGTTTCCCCACAGCATGATGCTGCCACCACCATGCTTCACTGTGGAGACGGTGCATTCAGGGTGATGTCTGGTGTTGGTTTTTGTGGACACATTGGTCAGAAACTTCAGATTTAATCTCTTGCAATGTTTGCCTTATCCCCTTAATGCCTGTTGTTACAAATTTGCAACATACCTAAATTATGAGTCAAAGTAACAACTGAACTTTGTTTTCAACTACAACACATTTTTTTACTTACATGTGAATAAATTCAGGAATGAAGAGTTTTTAAGGCCGTTGGTAGCACTGGATTATATTTAGATGTGACAAAGCAAAGGGAATAAATGTAAAAGCACAGCATGCACCAAAGATCCCTTCTCTTCCACGCCTCTATTTTGGACTACTGTTTATTAAGAAGCAGGCAGAGCGATGGCTTTAAGAGCGGCTGCAGAGATTAATGTGAACTGAGAATGTGTGATGGTAGTTTAGAGCAGCAGAAAGTTTCAGTCTGAAAACAGATGGACTGTGAGGCGGCGCCGCCATCAGCTCCAGCGGTGGCTGCCGGTTCTCCTCCACGCTGAGCTTACTGTGGAGGAGAAGCTGTGGGGATGAATGGAAGCTGCTGATTTATCAGTCGCAGCCTTTAGACGGCGCTGCCTCCATGATGAACTCTTCCTTTGTGTCCATCGGTTAATTTCAGGCCTCCTCTTCCTCAGAGCGGCTCCGCTCTCCTCCTCATCACCTCCATCCATCCTCTCCTCCAGCGCTGACATCCGTCTGCCGTTCTTCATCTCTTGGTGACAGTCTGTCAGATTTTGCCCTCTGTTTCGCTCTCGTCTTTCTTCCATCTCTCTGACGTCCCTCCATCACTGCTGGCTTCACCTCATCTTCACTTTTTCCATTTCTCTCTAGTCTCTCCCTTTTTCAGTATATCTCCCGTCTCTGCTGCCTTATCATTCACAGGTTCACACTCGACCAGACGTTTTTACGCCTCCGTCTGTTTCTCTCTGCGCCTGTAATCTCTCCTCTTTTATCTCCATCTTTTGCGTTTTTGTAACAGTTGGCTACGTTTCCCTGCCCTCTCCACAGCTAATCTCTGCGTCCTTATCTTCATCTCTCTCCTGTTCACAGTGGAAACTCTCGCTCTCACCAGGGAGACGGCTCTGCAGTCAAACAAACGGGGGGGATCCAGTTCCAGGTACAGCGTTAAGAAACCAGCACACCAGAGGTGAGGAATCTGCAGCGGCTGCCAGACGGGCCGGGTCTGGGTTTATAAACCGGGCTGAAGCTGGTTTCTGTCAAACATGATGGTGATTTAGCAGATTATATCATGTGGAGAGGCTACGCTGTAGATTTGTCTCAAATATGATCTGTGGGTAGGAAGGTAGAGGCCGAGATTTCAAAGCATCAGAACCGGAGCGACTTCATCCTGAACAAGAACTGGTTCTGAGTTCAGTTCACACGTTCAGAATGAATCAGTTCACCTGAACAGTTCACCTGAAAGAGCAACAGAAGACCACAACTACGTCAACCTGAGGTGTTCAAACGACTCTTTGAACACCTCAGGTATAAAAACACCTGAAACCAACCAATTAAATCACTAAACTCTGCATGTTTTCTACAGAACGCATGCCACCAATAAATGGACCGAACCATCTCGCCTGGCTAGTACTGACAGGTTCTGGTTCTCTTTGGAGTTTTCTCTGTGTGAAAACAATCAGAACCTCCTAAAACAAGCAGGACAGATCGGCCACCATCAGAACTAAAGAAATGAAAAAGTGCTTCACACCACAGTCCCACGCTGCTGGTGGTGAGCTCCGCCGTAGCCACAGCTGCCCTGGGGCAGACAGTCAGAACCCAGGCTGCCAGACGGCGGCACCGCCGGGTCCTCTGACCACGGCCAGCAGGCAAACAGGATGACGTGTCTTGCCCAAGGGCACTACTGCTGAGGCGGTCACAGTAGGGGTTCAAGCTGACAACCCGCCCCGGTTACAGGACGTACTCCGCTGTCGCCCCTTAGAGGAAAAGGGAAGTTGTTTTCATGCCTTATTCCCATATTTTTGCTCTTTAACTGTTCCCCCATTCTAATCATGTATATAATTCCAGGTCATCTTAATTCTTTAGGTAAGTACAACACCTGTGCTGCTGTCTCTACCTGCACCGCGGTCCAGGAGTCAGAAGAACCGTTTTGTCTCAGCTGTCCCTGCAGCCTGGACTCATGGCAGACCCAGCTCATCATCAACCTGTCAGAGCCGATGGTTAGCCTCCGGTAGGTTTAGACGGGGAACCTGCGTCCCAGCCTGAGCCACGGCCACACACTCACCTGTCATGGACCTTTGCTTCACACTGAAGCCAGTCTCTGGTCCTTACGTTTCTGATCATGGAGCCCCGTTTAGTGGAAGTTACCACGTCTCATCAACAAGCTCATCTGGAGGCTTTTCAGCAGGATCTGCCATGGGACTCTGGATGTGCTCCAAAGTGCTGAAGCACAGCTAGAGAACCACACACTGATTGCTTGATGGCTCAGCAGGACAGGAAACCCCCCCCCCCCCCACCCCCCCGCCGCATGCTTCTGCCAACCAGTCCACAGACAGGTGTGGATTGAAAACATGTATTTATAGATGCTGCTGGTTGTGTTCTCCAACAAAGACTGCGTGATACCTTCAGGTGTTTGCATGCAGACAGAGAGGTCAGCGTTGCCCCCCCCCCCCCCCCCCCCCCCCTCAGTGTGAGATGCAGCACAGCTGAAATGATTCAGAGTTAGTTCCTCATGGTTAAAGGTTTCCTGTGATAGATGGATGAGAGTGAAGAGATCGTCCTTAAAAACCAACAGACTGAGGATTTCAGCCAGAAAAACCTCAGGAGAACTTTCCGTTTCTTTGCACCTGGACCGTTAGAGCCGCCCAGCATCAAAGCTCAACATCTAATTAAACTGACCACCTGCAAGTCGGGCAGCTCACAGCGGGCCGTGACACAAAAGGCTTAAGCAGTGTTTGTTTCCACTGCAGCCAGAGATAAGGTGGGAATGTGTGTGTTTGCAGGAGGGAGACGGCAGAAAGCAGGAATGCAAACATCAGCTGTTCTGGGCCTGAATACTTCATCCTGAAACCAGTTAACCGTCTGCTGCAGACAGACATCCGGTTCTACCGACAGAGCAACGGCTGACCGTGTCTGCTGGAACCCAGAGTGAGGAGCACCGTGCAGGTGTGCAGGAGAAAAGACCGACCAGGTGAGACCAGAGCCTTCAGTGCAATGAACCGCTGAAGATACGCATGAATTAAGGTGTTTGGTCAGCGCGGGTCGCCTGTGGTTCTCTTTCTCACATCAGCTCAGGTTTTACTTTGACTTGTTGCTGTTTTTCTAACCTTTCTCCTTCTTTCTGTGCCCGCCACATCATCAGCACTTTCCCTGCTTTATCTTCCTGACACCGTGACATTTCCTCCTCCACTGTTTCACTCACTCCATGGGCCTCAGCGTCCATATCTCCGTCTACCCCATTTCTTTATCTTCCTGTCATCCTTTGTAGTTCTCCATCCAATGCCTGGTTTCCAAATGCATTCACTTCCTCTCCTAATCTCCTGTTATTTTCCACAAAGCTCTTGAGCAGCTTTGCTTTCCCACTTCTCCTCCCCTGCTCTCCATCTGTTTCCCTGATTCATAGGTATGCCCAATTTGGCATGCTAAGCCTCCCAGTTACTCAAAGAATCCTAATTGCCTTCTTCCTTTTCCTCTGAACTCCAAGCTATGGTTCTGTTCCCGGACGCCGGCCCGCTTTGCTTCTAAACTGGCTTCATAATGCCTGAAATCCATCCACTTCAGGCTCTTGGCAGCAGCGTGTCTGGCTCCATCAGCGTCGCTTCGACCGGAATGGAAACTTCATCAACAGGAAGTGAACGCCGCCGCCCCGAAACGGAGCGACCGGTCGGCGTTGCACCGTTTTCAACATGGATTTCAAACAGAGACAACAAACAGAGCAGGTTCAGTTAAACCAGACATGTTGGTAACGATAAAGATGGGAACTGTCCTCCCTGGACATCCGTCCCCCAGACTCACACCTAGGGGCAATTTAGAGAAACCAATTAACCTAACTGGACCCGTGGAGCAGATCTTTACCCTCAGTGAATGGCTGAGGGTCTCAGGGTCTCAGGTTGACCTGCCAAAGATGTCCTCTGTGGATCCGGAGAGGCTAATGACCCTGTTGGCCAGGTATGGGGCCCATAAGGGCTGCTTTTAAGGACTACCTGGTCCTCAGATAACCAAAGAAAGAGCTGAGTGTCTTCCTTTGGAGGATTTTCAGGCTGAACTCACTGGGGGACTTATCTTCTAGCCTGGTTAGGGATGCCAAGGCAGCTGCGACTTGCAAGCTCCTGCAGCCTCTCTGCACCACGGACAGGTAAACTCCCACCAGGTGAGAGCGTCACGACATATTTTACCTGCCTTGGTAAATGTTTCTGGACCCAGTTTCTGAGGAGCGCTGAGCGTCTCTTGCCCGTCTGTTCTGATTGGGGAACATCGTTAAAGAGAAACGCTTGACTGACCAAGAATTATCCCAGACAGAATCAGGATGGCTTGTGTCGGCAGCGCAGGATCCAACGGGATAAATGTTTATTTGTTTATTTCACGTGGCGCCCTGATTACTCCCGTATACTGAGAACGTTTGCCTCATACCAATATGAGGATGATCATGTGTTTTTAAACTGGATTAATTATAAACATTAACGCTCAATGCAGCATGATTTCAACCAGTAAACGACTCTATGGTCATTTTCAGTTGTCATGCAAAAATATAATTAGCTTTGATTGTCGCAAATCATCAAGTTTTTCTCTTAGAAACAAAAATCCTCATTTTTGAGTCCATCTATGAAAACAGATGTTTCTTTACGCTTGAAAAACGCATTTTTGTTGCTAGATAGACTCCATGAATGCATCAGAAGCAGATCCCTAATGTAATAGAATTAAAATTTAATAAAGTTACACACAAAATTAATATAAACTCTGGCAGATCTAGATTTTAAAGAGATTTTCAACCAATTAAGAAGTAGGAATGAAGAAAGGCAGGCAGCCTTTAGAATATAACCATGTATAAATTAACACAGGAACATAAAAAGAGAGACAAGAATGGATAATAAAGGAAATGTTAAGAAGATGGCTGCTCATATAAAGCTGTATTCTGTGATATTAATGGAATTAGTGGAAGAAAGACAACATTTCTAGGGAAAACACTTTCTTGCATTGAACACCATGATCAGTTGGTTTGTTTCTGTCACAGTTTATTTATCTCTCTTTATACGTATTTAGGGGAGTGATGGTGTGGCTGGAAGCCCTGCAGACTGGACCATGCTGGGATCGGTCTGCAGGCATCGCTTCCTATCACCCATGCTGAAGCAACTGAGTGGTGGAAGGGCTGCATTGCCACAGTACTGCTGCTGTAGTCTGGGTGAACAGACTGGCTGCAGGTGGAGGGAAGAACCGGCTGCTGAGGATTTACCTGACAAGAACAAATCCCACCGCTGCTCCACAAAGCATCAGAGAACCAGAGAAAATGAACGACAAAGAAAGAGGGAGAAATCCATATTTCCACTGTGAGTGTAGGTGACGGATGGACTGAAAAGGGAAAATTACAGGTCAGACTGTCATGCTCCCTGCCCCGCCACATGCCCACTAACAACCACACGCAAACAGGCATTCATGCAGGTGCAGAGGCGCAGAAAACGCAGCGAAAAAAGGGTTCCTGCAGCCAGAATGTAATGTGTTGCTTTGGTGACTGAGAGCAAACAAAACAGTGGCTTTGCTAACTGCCATCAAAAGCCTCCACACACACACACACACACACACACACACACACACACACACACACACACACACACACACACGCACACACACACTCGTCTTGCCATATGTAGTGGGGACCATGTGTTTCTAAACCCTGACACTAACGCTGACCGGACCAGTACCAGAACACACCGGACCCTAAACTCAGCTCACACCTCAATGCTCAACCTACACCAGCAGCAGAATATCCCCACTTTGGTACAAACGGTCCTCACTTTGATGGTGAAGTCTGATTCGGTCCTCACTCTGATGCCTAAACAGGAGCACACACACACATCCCTGTTTTAGAAGCAAAGTGAGGACCTTTCCTTGACTTCCATTCATTTTCAACCCTCGCTAATTGACAACCGTTCCCCAGACCCAGAAAACCTGAGGATTAGGAAACGCTCCTCACTTTACATCAAAGTTCTCACTTTAATAGTAAAATGTGTAAAAATGTTCTCACTCAGCTGTAAGTCCAAGGACACACACACACACACACACACGGCTAGGACCTGCAGTGTGAGGACTTGCGTTTCGGCAGCGTCTCAGAAGCTCCTTCGTGACTCTGGCTTGTTTCTGTGTGACACAGACTCTCTTTTTCTGGTTATACGTCAAAGTTTCCGTCTACAACCCGTTGCATGTTTAACCCGCTGGAAGCTTGAGAGTGAAGCGTGTCGCTGTGCTTGCGTAATGATGAGCGTGCATGCATCGGTTTGGCTCCTGGTGAAGGTTCACATTCGTGTAAAGTGAAAGGGCAACGCTGGGGAACATGAATAAGTGGTTTTTGATTGGTGTGAGTGTGTATGCCATCTTTGTGGCCTTAATTTAACTTTGACATGCAGGATACTTTTGCCGCTCCTTCTGACTTCAAAGGCTTGCTTGAAGTTTAAAATAAAAAGAGATTTTCCTCCAACCTGTGTTTATGCCAGCCATCATCACACCAAGGCCCTCTGCTGCAGCAGAGACGCCGTACACAGCATATTAATCGCTGAGCTCTTGTAAACAGAGGCACAGCAAAGACTCCAAAAGCAGCAGTTGGGCATGCAGAAGAGAAGCCGACCCCAAGGTTAGCTAAACTGGCTAAACTGGCTCTGGAGAGGAAATAAATGCCCAACCTGCTCCCATCCCTCTGTAGCAGCTATAACCGTTTAAATGGATCAACCTGCAGGGAAACGACACGATGGGCTGAAACTCCAGGATCTCCTCTGCAGATAGAAACAAAACATGCTTCCAAGTAGCCAACACACTCTCTCCAGGAAACTGAACGTAAATTTCAAATTTCTCACCACAGTTTAGATGAAGCTGTGGACTTTGACTAGGCCGTTCTAACCCATGGATCTGGTTCTATCTGAACCATAATACCAGGTCAGGCTAGATTCCAAGTCAGTTACATCCAATCCAACCGATCCTCTTCATCAAATCTAGTTCATCATCATAAATCTTTTCTTTCAACAATAACCTTCTTCTCCCAGTTAAAGGTCAGATTAGTGCAGCTAATGTTAGAAGTTTGCAGATGTCCAGGTGGGTCTGAATATGTTCTCTAAGCCCTTTAACTGCACATCCGTTCTCCTGCATGCACGGACCAGGCCTGTAATGCCGACTCTGCTTCCTGCAGCTCTGCACCGGGCCAGCGTCCCTGCAGAAGCTGCGCCGGTGTTTCAATGTAACGTTCAGCCTGCGTCGTTTCCCAGAAGGCTGCTGGGCGCCCTCGCTGCCAGCTGGCTGCTCCTCCGCCCGGCCAAAAGTCTTTATACGCAAAGGTCAAGCGGCCACATGCCGCAGAGACTCTGAGAAGCAACATCACCCACTGACCCAGAACCGGAGCCTAAACGTTGGCTCCCCGGACCGGAGCTGTTTGCTGCACCACAACTGAACCCAGCATATTTAGACCGGGACAAACTGGATCCCACAAGATGGCCACGGATGATAGGCGTGACATTAAGAGGCCGTTTGAGAACAGCCAGCTCTCTGTGGTTTTTACTCCTTTCTTTAGCTTCGTCTGCTACAGCAATAACCCTGCGCTGGATTACGTCACCGTCCTCCCCATGATAACAGTAAATAACACGCTTTGTTGAACGATGGCGGTAATTCAGAGCTAGGGGCACATGTGCACACATGAAATAAGTCTGGGTGTCAAAAGGAAAGCTGTCCCTGTGCAAAACTTCTAAATCATCTCTGATTTATTGTTTAATTTCACCTTTGATCAATTAGAAAGTTAAATCTCATGGCGACACAAAGTGAACAAGTTTCTAAATACTTAAGTGGATTCAGAGAATCTTCGGTTCTCCAGGCTCTTTGTCTGAGATGTTCTCTTCATTTATAGTCCTGGATTAAAAAAAAATGGAGCAACTAGAAAACTGGAGGATAGGAAGGAATGTCCGACTGAAAGCAGCAACAGAAAGTCTGCAGCTCTGGCGTTTTCACAGCGGACCGTTCAGAACCACGTGATGGTTCTGCTTCAGAACCACGCTGACAACTAATGATTTCAGTCATTTCTGTAATTTACCAGCCGTGGCTCCAGCAGCAGCAGGTCGTTTAGAGGTGTACTGCTTTAATCCAGAGTCATAATCTGTCACATCCCATTAGGATTATCTGACCCAAACAGGGAGCAGAACCAGTCAGTGCTAACACGGACTTATTACCCCTAAGAGGTAACAGATAAAATTATAGAAGAGGTCTGAGCTTTTCTATGGTTATATATATGTAATGGTGAGATAGGAGGCGGTCTGTCTGAGCCGTGGCTCCAGGGAGGAGGAGGCCTGGAGTCACCTGCTGCCTTGCTCATGAGACGCAGGACAGCAGAGAGTCGTCATCTTTAACGATGCCAGGATTCACAGAGGAGAACTCGCTTCACTGTTTTTAAGAAAATAGTTACCAAACTTAATAAGAACATGGACTAAAAAGCTAATTCTCTAAAATTCAGGTCAAATACTTAAAGAACAATTAGTAAAAACGTCACAGACCAGATGGATAAACTCACTTTACCGACAAAAGATGTAACATAGAAATCCACTAAATACCCCAGAAATATGCAATAACAGCCTGGTACCGCCCAGAAGAATCCCTCTGACCCAGAGCGATTCTTTTGGGCGGTACCAGAACTTCAGCTGAGCTTATGGTGCCTTCAGGTACATCTGGTAAAATGGATTATCTGAAAAAGATTTGATTAAAATGTTTTATCATGTCTGAAGAGTCAGCAGTCTTGGCTGGATGGATGGATGGATGGATGGATGGATGGATGGATGGATGGATGGATGGATGGATGGATGGATGGATGGATGGATGAAAAATGAATGGACGGATGGATGGATAGATGGATGGATGGATGAAAAATGAATGGACGGATGGATGGATGGATGGATGGATGGATGGATGGATGGATGGATGGATGGATGGATGGATGGATGGATGGATGAAAAATGAATGGACGGATGGATGGATAGATGGATGGATGGATAGATGGATGGATGGATGGATGGATGGATGGATGGATGGATGGACGGATGGATGGATGGATGGATGGATGGATGGACGGATGGATGGATGGATAATGGATGGATGGATGGATGGATGGATGGATGGATGGATGGATGAAAAATGAATGGACGGATGGATGGATAGATGGATGGATGGATGGATGGATGGATGGACAGATGGATGGATGGATGGATGGATGGATGAATGGATGGATGGATGGATAATGGATGGATGGATGGATGGATGGATGGATGTATAATGGACGGATGGATGGATGGATGGATAATGAATGGATGGATGGATGGATGGATGGATGGATGGATGGATGGATGGATGGATGGACGGATGGATGGATGGATGGATGGATGGATGAATGGATGGATGGATGGATAATGGATGGATGGATGGATGGATAATGGACGGATGGATGGATAGATGGATGGATGGACGGATGGATGGATGGATGGATGGATGGATGGATGGATGGATGGATGGATGATGGATGATGGATGAATGGATGAATGGATGGATGGATGGATGAATGGATGGATGGATGATGGATGGATGAATGGATGAATGGATGAATGGATGGATGGATGGATGAATGGATGGATGGACTGATGGACGGATGGATGGATGATGGATTGATGGATGAAATTATTTATATCTACTTTATAAATTAAAAATTATCCCAAATCTTCAGTTGGTTCTAAAACGGAGACTTTTCCTTCTTGCTTGAAGTGAAAAGGTTCAGAACCAGAACTCCTGAGACCCGTTAGAACCCTGATAATCATCAGAACATCTGGAGTTCATGACGGACCGGTGGAGCAGAACCTGTTTTAACACGTTGGGTTCTGCTTCCATCATGAGTTCAGCTGAGGTTCACTAACTGGACCTGCAGCAGAACCCGCTCCACCACAAACCCTCCACCCACAGCCTCCACCGACCAATCACCACAAAGCTTAGAGAAGCCCCCCCCCCATGCATGCCAGCCTGCATACAGCAGCAGGATGGGGGGGGGGGGGGTCTGTGGAGGTGATGCTGCTGGAAACTGAAGATCTGAGCGTGTGACTGAGGAGGAGCTGCAGGTCGGGGGGGGGGGGGGCAGTGGAGCAGCTCAGCAGGAGGAAAGATGCCACAATGATCTCCAGCCAGACAAACAGAGAGTTACTCAGAGGAAGACGTCGACAGAGAGCAGGAGCAGAAAGTCTGGACAGAGAGGAGAGGCCAGGCGAGGACAGAGAAAGTGGAGAAGGTGTTTCTAGTACAGAACGGGCCAGAAGTTCCTCAACAAGCCATTAGTGATGGAACAAAAAGTCAAAAATAGGGATAGTTGAAGGCTTCAGCCAGGCAGCGCGCTGCTTCAGCTGCAGGCGGACTCCTGCCCCAGCAGACAGAGACAGCCGGTAAACCTGCTGACATGAAGCCCACGTTTAAACATCTATGCCTTAGAACGGGTTCCTGGCTGCAGAACATCAGAACATTCCCTCCTGAGCTCACGGCACCCAGGCCTGACATTTCACAGCCGTTTCCACAGAAAAGTCAAATAAGCACCGCAGGGTGTGTGTGCCCCTGCAGAACAGGTGTGAAGTGAACCCAGGAGAGAAAA
Organism: Fundulus heteroclitus; assembly: GCF_011125445.2. Taxonomy (NCBI): domain Eukaryota; kingdom Metazoa; phylum Chordata; class Actinopteri; order Cyprinodontiformes; family Fundulidae; genus Fundulus; species Fundulus heteroclitus. The sequence goes on from NC_046383.1 coordinate 15,978,860, forward strand.
GCCGTCCTGTTTTCTAATCCCCCCCCCCTAAAAGCCCCTCCACTCAAATTAGATGCAAATGAGGTCTGGAGTGGCTCCTGAGGAGGACATTAGGGACGGGCTGGCCGGGGAAAGCTGTGTGAGCGAACGGCTGAGGTCAGCGCTGCTTTTCTCTCATTAACCTTTCCAAATGTTCTGTTTATAATAGTGAGGGAAAAGTGGCGTTTAAAGCGTCTGAGCGCCGGTTCTGACAGCCGCACTGCAGCTCACCCGGAGCCCGAGGAAACTGCACTCAAAGCCATAAAGAAGGATGTTAAATTGAGAATAACTTTAATGATTTAAGGAGCTCGCTGACGGTTTCCACGGCTTATGGAGCCAGACGTCTCCCTCTCCACTGATTTCCTGTTTTACAGGCAGCCGTGCTCCTTTTTCCTAAAATAATATACCATTGTAGAGCATTTCAAAGCAACAATGAAGGTACTTCTCATGGATTCCAAGACTTCAAACCCAATTTCCTTCAACTTCTGTTATGTCCTTGGACACTTAACAGCGCTTTTTTACGTTTGTTTTCAGAACCTTCACAAAGTCGCCCTGAATTAGTTTGATTCAGTAAAATCGTCTTCAGAGAGCCGTAAAAACCAGCCGCAGGGTTGGATAGTAGAAAAGTCAGAAAATACTAAAGAAGCATCGTTTTACCACGTTATGGTCGTACTTTAATTCCTGCGTTGATAAATGATGTTAGTGTTTCTGCAGAATAAGTCTGTAAACTCTGTTAATCTGATAATCTTTTATCACAGTGTGAACCCAGCATTCCCCCAAAACACCTGATAAAACGGCTGTAAAATGCAAACCGGATTAAATTAGATGCATTTCTTCAATGCTTTGGAGCACATGCAGAAGATTGGTCTCTATGTGAATATTTATCCTATATTTATCCTGGACATGCAAACCTATTTTAACTGTAACTATTTTGCAGTTACTGATGTTAAAACACACAGAAACTGTTTCTCCACTCCCTGAATTGCTTGTGTTAGTTTTTTATCTAACGGCACATGGAGAGTAAAAGATCTGGACTCATAAATCAAATGAGGCTTTAGATTTAACACACCTGTCAAACTCAAGGCCCGCGGGCCGAATCCGGCCCGTCAACGCAATTTATCCGGTCCTCAAGAGCCAAAAAAGGCAGATCATGTCATAAAGTAGAGGCATAAATCCTTTTAAAGTTTATAAAGTGGCTAAAACTGAGCCTCCTGTAGTGAATGTTGATTTTATTAACAGTGTAGTAACAGCATCCTGCCACTAGATGTCAGTTTTCCCACAACACATTAAAACAACCCAGAAATGTGCAGAAAGAGAAGAAGAGATGCAGAATGATGAGTTTAAAGTGTAACTCACCACAATATCAACGTTTTTTTGCAGATAAACTGTATAAACTGGGCTTAAGGTGCTACTTTTATGCTACTGTGAAGTCTTTTATATTTCTATGTGAACTGAAATTAAATGATGAAGTTGGCCTAGTGGTTAGAGCAGCGCGCTTGCACTCAGAGAAGGATGCAAGTACCCGGTTCGATTCCCAGCGCCTGCACTCTGGGTCCCTGAGCAGGACCCTTAACCCCTGATTGCTCCCCGGGCGCCGCACATGGCAGCCCACTGCTCCCCAAGGGGATGGGTTAAGATGCAGAGAACAAATGTATGTTTCAATGACAATAAAGATGATATTACTATTATTAAATCAAAAGTATCGTCTATAAATGTGCAACTGGACCTTTTAATGACTTTATGATGCCAAAGTGGCCCATTGTAGGAATGAGTCTGTTTAACACAAAAAGACTAATCTGTGGAGGTTTATGAACTCCTGCAGGCTGTCATTTCTGAATCGCTCTTCATGCAGTCATTCAGCAACCTAAACGTCTAAAAGGTGGTAAAGGAAGGTGGTGTACTGCTGCGGACAGTAAGCAAAGCCCCCCCCCCCCCCCCCCCCCCCCGCCCCCTCCATGGCCGATGCATAAACTATGTGTGCTCAACAATGTCTTTATTATCTTAATTGAAAGTGATATCTCCATGCTGCCCCCTCTGGGTAGAAGCAAAGCACCGTGACTACGGGGCGTTATGACTTCCTTTTCTAGTTATTATCTTATGCGAAATTATTCTTGTTTCCAGACGTTTCATGGTTGCTGTGTTTAGTGTTTCAACCCTGAAGCACCCAGATGGAGAGCCGGCCACAGCAGTGAGGGGTCCAGTTCCCTCTGCTCTGCTGCAGGACTCATTACAGGCCCGTTTAGGATCAGGTTCACGTTTCTTTGGAGCTAAAGATCACGGCAAATCCCAAAAACGTTGTTCTGAGTAATTATCCTGATGATAATGAAACATTTTAGAGCTCAGAATGGTTCCAACATGAAACTGGTCCATTGTTGTAGGTTGCCCTTCCACAGTCAGCAGAACCCAATAAACCCATAAGAACATCTGGGCAGATGTGGTGGAAACATCTCACACCATCACCAGAGATCAAACTGCTGATCCATCCCTTCACTCAGTAAAAAAGCCTCTCCTCCAGCTTTTATGGAAACCTTTTCATGTTTGTTTTTCCTTTCAATCGACCACCAGCTGGATGTTTTTTCCAAAAATGTTGCATACCAGTCTGACCAGATCCATCAACACTGCAGCGTTCTCCTGCTTATAAATATCCTGCTGCCAGAAAACTATTTCAAAACACATTCCTCACATTTAATCACATGTTCAGTTAAACATTTATGATGCTAGTCACTTTTATTAAGACAATCTAACATCTACTATCTCACAAGAAATCACCAGCCAGTCAAAAGCAGTTAGAATCAAATATTTGGCTGAATTCTAAGGCATTTTAAATTAAAAAGATGCTGATAACAACACTAAAAAGATGGATTGTTGCTGTATCTGAACTGTTAATTATACCTGATAAATATGTGGTTTATTTACCAGACTGGGCCATTTTATCAGCAGAATGGGATGTCCATATTCACCTTATCTCTGCTGGCAAACCCAAATCTCTGCCTGGAGCAATAACGCTCATCTCCTTTACAAAGTTTCCCATCTGCCCTAACCTTTACGGCCCAAAGCTCATCCATTTTAATGCTTCCCATCTCAGACGCCCTGAAATATATCTGCAGAGGGAAATAAAGATGAAGGCCAGCAGCAGGGAAGAGAAAGAGGGAGGAAAAGAGCAACTCCAACCTACAACACTGACCTGGATAAATCAGGGAAACATAAACACAGTTTTCTGGAGCAGCCGGGGAGGGAGGGGGCACCGCTTCCCCAAATATGCCCCCCCAGGGACGGCAGCGAGAGGCAGAGGAACACCTTATCCCGCCGCCCCGTCACAACCAGCTCTACTTATTTATTTTACGGGGGTGTAAACGTCTTCGGGGGATTGCTGCGTGAAAGCCAACAAGTCCTGGTAGGTCAGCGCGGAGGGACGGCCAGCAATGTTAACACTCACACGTATGAGCAGAAGAAAAGCAATCACACAGACCAGCTCAAAGCTGCAGAAACCAAGAACACACAAACAAATGCAAAAGTAAAAGTGCAGCCTCACATCCTAATCATGCATGCTAGGCGGCAGCAGCAGCCGCCTCCCTGCTCAGACCCCACAGCCCGCTGATTGTGTTTGTTGTCTCAGGGTTGGGTCTGTTGGTGATCCCCTGCAGGGCTTCTGGCCGCCCCGTTATCATGAATAATCACTTCCATACCGCTCCGAGGAGAAGGTGCGTGTGTGATTGTGAGTGCTGTGTGTGTGGACGTGTCAGGGAAAGGCGGGAGGTGGCAGCAGCATCTGTCTGACGAGTGAAATCCCTCAATTTCTGTCAACAGGTTGGAATAAAACCTCTGAGATCAATTCCTTTGGAACGGCTGAGCTTCCGGTCCAGTTAAAGACAATAATGCATCTTCTTAGAAAGCAGCAAACCTCTGCAGAGAAACTTTCCTTCTGAGGTGTTTGAAAACACAAAGATTATATCAGGTCTGTACATAACAGCCTCAGCCTGATGTTAAAGCCTCACAAACAGCTTTAACATCAGGCCTGCAGCAGAAACCCAATCAGATTTACTCCAGTTTAGCTCAAAGTAGCCACAAACATCACTAAACTTAAGAGTTGCCTTTCTGCGTAAACCTGATTTAAAACACCAGACTGCTGAATAATTAGAGCTCCAGGTGGGCTGATCAGGCCTTTTCTGGCTGAGACCCATTTCTGCTCATCTGCTTCTCTTCTCTCTGTTTTCTGAGGATGATCATAACAGAGAAAGTTGCTCTTTGATTGGGACAGAAGTTGTAAATCCAGCAGAAAATGAAGGGATCACAGGATTATTTACATCTACGCATCAAAGCTGTGATCTGAAAGTGGTGAAAACTCTCAGATTAGATTTTTTAGTGAATAAGGAAATTAAAAAACATTTTTTATGTCATCTGCGGATCAGATTAATTGGTGCACCTTTAATTAAAACCCCTGAAAATGATGATATGAAATGACACAGCGGCTAAATGTGGTTCTGCTGTGAAACTTTAAGCCAGCAGAACCCTGCAGAGGCGCAGAGGTCCTGGGTCAGGCTGAAACCACCATGAAGTCTCACTTACAGGCGCTCTGCACTCCGCGGGATGCCTTTGGGCACAGTCTTCAGACCCAGACCCTGGCAGTCCACATGTGACCCGGAGCAGCTGCACTTGTGTGGGCATCCATCCACCGCAGCTGCCCCCACCAACGCGGCGAAAAGCAGAAGCCAGAAGCGGCTGAGCCCGGCGCGCTTCTCCGACCCGGCTCCAGACATGTCCGGCAGACTGCTACCTCCGACCGAAGCGGCTTAAAGACCCAGCGGGAGGAGGTCGGGTCCTGGCGGCGGTCAAAGGGGCGTCGCTGGCTCGGTTCTGTCCAAGTTAAACAAACTTTCTCCCGTGGCTCTGGCTTCGGACGGTTCTCTCTTCAAAAGCTCCTTCTCCGGCCCGTTTTAAAACATGAAACTGCGCGTCTCCGTCTTCTGCGCGTAAAGTCTCTCCAAAGGCTCCCAAACTGCAAAAAGTCTCCGCTAAGGTATCAGAATCCCTTTTGGACTTGGCCGGGGGGAAATGTTCCGTCGGGCCGTGACCTCCTCCCAGAGAACATCCATCCGCTGCCGGGAGAGCTTGAGGAAAAGTTCAGGAGCGCAGCGCAGCAGACTGGAGCGTCCTGGGCGAAGCATGCGGGATTCCCCCCTCCTCTCCCCTCCCTCTCCCCCTCCCTCCCTCCGGGACTCTCTCTCCTGATTTCAGCAGAAACACGCAGAGAGATTTCTCCAAACTTTCACTCGCTCCTTATCTGCCGCAGAAACACTCCCTGCTGCCCGAACCGGACTCCTTTCCCACACAGAGGAGGAACGCTGCGCTCCCAGCCCGCAGTAGCGGCGCAGACATGTTGGAGGAAACGTTTCTCTTTTTCTGTTGTGGCCAATTTATCAACTTTTAACGATCTGCGCTGCGATCATGTGTTGGTTTTGAGGAATGCTTCATTTGACCCAAATCTCTGAGGCTTCATCCAGATAGAGTCACTGTGAGCCTAACAGGTCGGTTCTGTAACCACCAGCAGATGCTGCATCTCCAGAAACTGATTAAATCCACCTTTAGGTCTCTCTCCCTACTTATTCACACACTGAGATATAAAACACATAAATAGTGTCTTATTGAATGGAAGTTATTCAGCAGATGTCAAGGAAAGGTTCCGCTTCATGTTACTGTTGTTGGTTAGTTGCAGTTCTCCAGGTGTAACAATAAAAACAGCGATTAAAGAGCAAACACCATGGAAGAGTTTAGCTGGTCATCCTGATCCTCTCTGGCTTCTCAGGGACAGCAGCCGTCTCAGAGCATTCATCCACACAGAAATCTTCACTTCCAGGTAAAACAGCTAAACTTGTCATAACTTCTCTTTCTAAGGGAACATCTACTGCCTGTTCTTCACTACTTTAGATTTCAGGTTTTATCACTTCTGCAGCTTTCAGACTCCCTGCAGCTGCTGATGAAACAAGATGCAGAAGTGCTGCTGCCCTCTATTGGTGGAGGAGGACGCAAAGTGGGAGAAACCTGGATAAAACCAACTTTTCTTTTACTTCTAGAAGTGTCCACTGATGTTTGCACTTAATTCTGTAATAACAGATGGAAAATCAACAAATATCTCTATTTATATTGCACTTTTAAATAAACAGCAGCAGTTGTTAAATCAAGAATAGAATTTAAAATTCTCCTTCTAACGTATAAAGCCCTTAATAATCAAGCTCCATCATATATCAGAGCTCTGATTACCCCGTATGTTCCTAACAGAGCACTTCGCTCTCAGACTGCAGGTCTGCTGGTGGTTCCTAGAGTCTCTAAAAGTAGAATGGGAGGCAGATCCTTTAGCTATCAGGCTCCTCTCCTGTGGAACCAACTCCCAGTTTTGGTCCGTGAGGCAGACACCCCGTCTACTTTTAAGACTAATCTTAAAACTTTCCTTTGTGACAAAGCTTCTAGTCAGAGTGGCTCATGTTACCCTGAGCTACCTCTATAGTTATGCTGCTATAGGCTTAGGCTGCTGGAGGACATCAGGGTCTATTTCTCTCTCTCTGCTGAGTTCTCCTACTGCTCTCCAATCTGCATTATTTGTTGTTATTTCTACTTTTAACTTTGTATTCTCCAAAATGATGAAGAACATTCTGACACCTTTTCTCAAAGCAGTGACATTAATACAGCTTTTGAAAGATCTCTCCAAATATTTGTGACATTATATGATAATTATTGTCCACTGAAAATCCAGAACTACAAAAAGTACAGCAGGTGTCCTTGAGTGACTAAAGAATAGATAATGTTTTATTGTCACCACCTTTTACCATGGTGATATTATCTGTGAGGCAGACACCCGCTTAGGTATTCCTGAGAATAATAGTGTGCAAACAGTTAATAACAGTAGAGTGATTATAACATGATGGACCACAAACTTCTCTGCAGGAGGCGATTGCCCTCACAGCTCTGGAGAAGAAGCTGTTACTGAGTTTATCAGTTCTGGCTCTGAGGTTCTGGAGCGTTTAACTGATGGCAGAGGAGCAGACGGTGCATAGCCTGGGTGGGGTGGGGGTGGGGTGGGGGGGGGGGATCAGAGGAGATGCGTCTGGACCTTCTTTGGACTTGTTCTGCATAAATTGAGTCTAGATCCTGCAGACGGCATCCCACAATCCCCTGCTCTGTCCTCACCACCTTCTAGGTCCTTCCTCTCCTGGACTGTGCAGCTCCCAGACCTCACAGTGATGCTGAGACATAAACGCTCTCTATTGTAGCTCTGTAGAAGTTCTTTAGCAGCTTAGGGGGAAGTCCAGACCTTTTCAGGTTCCTGAAGAAGAAGAGTCGTTGTTGGGCCTTCTTCACCAGGTGGGAGGTGTTCTCAGTCCAGGAGAGGTCAGAGATGTGATCAGGATCAGGATTACAACACCTGTAAAATAAAAAATGCTCCTTATAACAACTTAAAACTAAGGAAGCTCAAACTGAACCTAAGAGACACACCAACAAATTAGCAAATATTTTACCAATATGTAAAATAGCTATTGTAGGAAAATATTATGACAAAAAACATAATATGAAACAAATATGGAAAATTTTGAAAATAACATGATCCAAAACGACACAAATAAGTTAGAACACCTAATTATTTTAATGATAAAATAACACGATTAAAATAGCTCACAGTTTTAACAAATTTGTTGTGAATCTTAGTTAAATTTGTCTAAAAACATCCATGACACAAGAATTTGATACACTCAGTGTTCCAGAAAGAGAAATAATAGATACTGTTAAATCTATAAAAATGAAAGATGCACTGATCTACACCACATTATGTCCTTGGTAGAACGTGTAATTGAGGGGATTTCCAAACCACCACAATAATCCCAGAGAATATTCAGAGAGGAAGATAAACATTTATGGACCGGATCTCTGTGACCACAGTCCTCAAAAGGTTCTTCAGCAGTTTAACTGCAGACTGGAGACATTCTTAGAAAAACATAAATGAATCCCAGAAAGTCAATATGGCTGCAGATCACAATGATCAACAACAGCAGGACAGCTGCTGCTGGAGTGTTTGCTGATATTCAACAAGCTTTAGACTCAATAAATCCTGATTTACTGTTAAAACGCTGCAGGATCAGACGGCTTCTGTTACACCGGGTCAAACGGGGAGATTCAGTGATTGGAGATCACTTCTGGGGCTCCGCAAGGGTCAGTTCTGGGTCCTAAACCCTTTATAATGACAGTAAATGACATGCAAAGTATCTGAAGTTATGAACGTTGTATTACCTGCTGATAACACGTTTTCTGCATTGGAGACACTCTGGAACAATCGTTAAAGACGTGATGAAAAACTATCATTTGTTTTATACTACTATAGATAGCACTATTGTCTATGAGCTGGTAGTAACAGGGGTTCTACTTCATGGAATAAACTTTATTTGCTTCTTTTGTTTAATAAATGCTTTGGATTAAAATCTTTGTATGAAATTAAGTATGTTTCTCTTCATGAATAAGAAGTTGTGAGAGTAATGTTGCAGGAGGAGACGTTAATATGCATTTAAGTAAGCCCGCCCAATTTAAAGTGAGCATATTGTATATTATAGTGTAAGTGTTGCCTTTAGGGGAAGGAAAGAGGAATAAAGTTGATCGTCAAACAATGAAGTTATGGGAAAGAAGGCCGACCGAGGTCAGAAGTGAGCGTCTGGTTTCCTGCCCAGAAAACGTCCCATAGAGGCAGCGTTAGCTTTGATGCTGTTGATGGAGAAGAACAGAGCGGCTCAGAGGGAGCTGGGTTGTGTTTTTGTAGAGAAAGTCCAGGACTGGCTGCTGAGAGGAGCTGGGTTGGGTATGAGGAAGCGTGGCGTAGCAGAGAAAGACGTTAGCGTGGTGCAGCACATGCATGAGAGCTGCAGGACAGCGGTGAGGTGTGCTGCAGGTGAGACAGAGGAGGTCAAGATCTGAGCTCCTTCCTGTCTGCAGCCGAGATGCACAGGTTGACAGGAGGTCAGGCTGGAGCCTCCATGGCTCATGATGTTTGCAGACGACATCGTGATGTGTGGTGGAAACAGGGAACAGGTGGAGGAACATCTAGAGAGGTGGAGGTCTGACCTGGAGATGAGCGGAGTGGAGGTTAGCTGTAGCACGACTGAATCCATGTGTGTCATTTCAATCTGATCAGGAAAGACCTAGAAGGTACATCATATCTCCTAAAGATGGAACCTAGAGGCTAAAGTATAAATATAAAACAGAACAAGGTCCAAAAACAGAACATTATGTCATAAGGGCTGGTACAGGGCCAGACGTGTGCGGCGCAGCGTCACCAGCATCAGCAGAGATGGAAAACAATGAGGTCCTTACGGCTTTGGTCTACCAGGAACTTTCTAAAGATTGTTGGTTGTTGCGTGAACTCCAGGTGAGAATGTGAACCCAGATGGATTTCTGCCGTCCTGAGCAGCATTTCTGCATCCGGCGCCGCAGCTGGCCGCTGTTTCCCTAGGAGCTGGACCGGGTCAGGACCGGGTCAGGACCGGGTCAGGACTACAGGACCGGGTCAGGACTACAGGACCGTAGCCAGATGTGAGCCTCTGCATTGTTTTATTGCTTTGTACGGAAAGACGCAGCAAAATCATCTTTAACTAGCCGTTCTTGGAAGTATTTTTATATCCAGGAACAATTAGTTGACTGTTTTTGCCGGTAAAGGTCAGATATGATCAGAACTTTCTTTCCTGCGTAGGTCCACTGGTGGTACGGCGTTTTCTCTCCTTTGTTTTATTGTGTTGGTAAATCCAGCATAATTAAAGATTCAGTGTTAATTTTTACTGCAGGGCTGCTGGTAGAAACCAGATCTAAGCCTTTCCTGCAGATTCTGAGGAGTTGTTGAACTTTTCCTCTGCTTGTGAGTGTAAATGTGGATCTTTGCTCCCCGTTCTCAGTCATTGTGTTGAGGTGCTAATCAGACAGTCTGGCGGCGGCTCTTGTTTCAGGCTGTTTCTAGTGCTGCTCTGTAGGCGCGGCTGTCTGAGACGTCTCTGATTACTCATTCCGCTCATGAGACTAATTACCCTCGACAGGTTTTCACTCATCACCAGGTAATCAGTTAACGTTGGTGGTTTTCTGCAGACCAAAGAACGAGCCTCTCTACCTGTTCTCCCATTAACTGGTATCCAGTCTGCTGCAGCACACCTACATGAGCCACGCTCAGCTTCAGACAAACCCAAATTAGTTTCTCTCTCCTACAGACAACCACACCACAAAAACTACTGAACCCTGAGGCAGGCTGTAGGGAAGTGGCAATTCTGGTAAAATTCTCATTTTCCTTGTTTGATAATCTGATTAAAGCGGATTTAAAGGACAAAACGTAAGCAGAGAGTGATAAAGATGCTGCATCAACTACAGAGCCACCAAAAACTATTCACACCCTTTTCTACATTTTCTCACTTTAAAACAAAAGACATCAGTGGATTTTATCTGGCAGACCAATTGTGGTCAGTAACTCTGAAAAAGCACACATGGTTAAATATTTTTACTGATAAAAATCTCAAAAGTGTGGCTTGCACGTTAAAAGAAGCCTTTCTGGCTTCAGGCGTTGTTCAGAGGATCATCCAGCATCATGGAGACCAGGGAACCAGAAGGTTCTGGTCCAGTTTCATCTTTTTTCAGGAAAATCTTTGGATTCTTTGAATGAAGGGCATCAACGTTCCTGTGAGCGAGCTGAGAATGAAATCCTGCACAGGGCTCCAAACTATGCTAATGCTGCGGCACTTAAACAGTGCCACATGTTCTCCCCCTGCTGCGTCCCATGTTGTGCTTGATTGATGGTCTAATTTACTAAAATATCACACCGACCCACACTCCACCGGACCGGTGCTGCTGCTGTTTAGGAGAGATCATGCTGCTCAGGAAGATCTGATGTTAGCAACACGCTCTCAGTGTGTCTCACCGGTTCTGCTCTCACCAAAAGCTTTTCACCGTAGAACAAGAGAACCTTCTCCGCCTTTAAAGAGCCGGAGGCTCTGTGAGGTAATCTGCCGTTTGCTGCAGGATCTGCACTTTGTGTACTGCACACATCACACATAATGACGGCGCAGCCGTGTGATTTAGGGTTGAGCAACAATAACTCATTAAACTCTAACCCCTGTGATTAAAGCCCTGATTGAGGCGCAGCACATCTGCACAGCTGACCCCAGGAGCCCATGAGAGCAGCAGCAAAGCCCTGAGCTATTTAGCCAGTGACACGGCAGCACATGTCTGCAGAAAGCATGCAGGAAGCGCCGTTTCTCCCCCGTCATCATTCAGGGCCCAATTACAGCAACAATAATGGAGCCTTTATTCAGCGAGGAACCGCAGTCCTGTTCAACAGCAGAAACTAAGATTAAATCCAAAATCATGATGAGAGAGTTAAAAGGAGGCTAACTGGAGGTTAATGCAAACTAAAAACAAACGTGTTAAAATCTAAACAATTAGAACCCAGGCTTCTGCTGATGACGGTTAAATTAAAGCTGCAGGTCCGATTCTGAGGATTGACGTGAAATTATTCAGGATCATGTGGAGCAAAGAGGAAAACAGCAGCTTCACCAAATCAAACCTGGAAAAATTTAGCAGCCTTTTCTGGACCGGACCGGAGAACTGGACCAGAACCAGTTCTGGTGTCTCAGCTTTAAAAGCTCAGCTTGTTGTTATTTAATGATGACATTAAAACCGTTAAATAAATAAAGTGTCTGATCCAGGAATCTACCACTAAATGTTCTGATGGACCTATCAGAACCTGGCCACTGCCACACTCAGAGAAACTGGACCGGTCCCAGAAAGGCCCAGAGGCGACGTTAGAGGACACACGTCCCAGTGTGGTGACCGCGTTCCTGCAGAACCGGATGGAGAATGTCACTCAGGTCCAGATCGGGTCCAGATCGATCCAACACGTGGGCTCAAGCATCTGGGCTGAGGAGAAACAGAACCGGACTGTCAGCGGTCCAAAGTTCTGTTTGAAGGTTTAAGTTTAACTTCATTTGGAGATCAAGGAGTCCGGAGGAAGAGTGGAGATCTTCACAGTCAGTGAAGATATGCTGTCTGCTGGTTCTGGTCCACTGGGTTTTCTGAGGTCCACAGTCAGCGCAGCCGTCTACCAGAACCTTCTAGTGCTCTTCAAGCTTCCTTCTACTGAAAAGCTTCACAGAGACGCTGATTTCATTTTCCTGGTACCGGCCCAAACTGCCAAAGGTACAAAAAGCTGGTCCAATGACCATGGTGGTTCTGTGCTTGATTGGCCTGCAAACTGGCCAGACCAGAACCCCGAAGAAAATCCATGCCTCCAGAACCAAAGATGCTATCAGAATCAGCTGGGTTTCCTGAAGCCCTCAGCAGAACCACAGGCGGGTCGCCTCCATGTCGGCGGTTATCTGCGTAAAAAGCCAAGCAGAGGCGGTGCCGGCGCTGGGAGCGGTGCCGTCGGGTTCAGATCCGCATGATGACAAGAAAAAGACGCTAAATATGGCGCCGATGGCCAGAGTAACGTCAGGAAGCAGAAAACACAGAAGTCTCACTCCTGCAGAGGCCGTGAGACCCGGTTCTGATGGTTCTGATGGTTCTGATGGTTCTGATGGTTCTGTCCTAAAGAGGAGATGAGGCAAAGCAAGTTTAAGCTGAGCTGCATGGAGCGCCAGGGAGACATTAATGCATTAAATTATCGTTAAGTAACATGTTTTTATAACGTTAGCCTTAATGGCTCAATTAGTGATTATTACGTCTAAATCAGCCTGTTTCATGTTTAGTTCATTTAAAGTGAAAACTAATTATTTTTAGGCTGGAGAAAGTTCTGTAGAACATGAATGGACCTGTGTGTGTTCAGTCCAGGTTAACCCCTTCCCCTCCAACAGGGAAAGGTCAGAGGTCATGATGCAACCGAGGGAGTGGAGGAAGAAAGGAGGAATAGAGGAGGAAAGGAAGAATAGAGGAGGAAAGGAGGAAGAGAGGATGAAAGGAGGAATAGAGGAGGAAAGGAGGAAGAAAGGAGGAAAGGGGGAATAGAGGAAGAAAGGAGGAATAGAGGAAGAAAGGAGGAATCGAGGAAGAAAGGAGGAAAGGAAGAAAGGAGGAATAGAGAAAGAAAGGAGGAAAGGAAGAAAGGAGGAATAGAGGAGGAAAGGAGGAATAGAGGTGAGGAAGTAGGACTGATTGTAGAGCAGACGTCTAACACATTAGCACCAACAGCATGATGCCTTTATGTTGTGTCTCAAAGATAAAATGATTATTTATTAGTTTTTGCATCCAGATCATCTGCAGAAAAGGAAACCAAGAAGAGGGACATGTCAGAGCATGAGAATATGCTTTCTGTGGGGATAAATAACCTTTAAGCAGGTGTTAACACATTTTTAACACCCACATTTCTGTAATAAAGGTTTTCTCATGGGTCTGATGTGATGTTCTAAGGTTAAATGTCGTGTTTTACTATCTCAACAGAAATAAAGGCCTGAGAACTTCTGTTTGTGTGTAATGAATCTATTTGTTTTTATCTCAGTGAATTAAGTTTCTGAAATAAATCATTTCATTTATTGAGCTGAGCAACACAGACACAGATACTGAAAGCTGCGACAGTTAACAGATAATTTAATTTTTCCCTCCAGGTGATGCTGGAGCTGATGGTGAAAATAAAGCTTTACATCATCTGATCCCGTTTTTCATCTCTGGGTCACAAACTTGGCCAATAAAGTTGATTCTGGTTCAAGTACTCTTTGTTCTGCTGCTCCTTCCTTGGTTCTGTTTTTTCTTTACTTTTCTCTTTACTGGTGAAGCTGTAAATCTGAGATTTTTAAAGAAATGAGAAGGACTGGTGACTCTGCAGTGAAAGATTCTGTCTTCTCTGACCTGCATCATAATCCTAATAAATCCTAATAAACTGCTACGTTCTGCTCTTCCTAATAAAAAATACTAAAACACTGCAGCATTGCAGACGTTTTAAAATGCAGCTGCATGTATGCTGGCGAGAATAAGAAGAGAACGTCCCCTAACACAGATCTAAGCTGACATTTAACGTTGGATTTAAGAGCTTTTATTAGTTTCTAACCTGTTATTGGTCTCAGTCTGTCCGTTTATCGCTTCACTTTTACCAACAGCTTCTAATGCTTTAACAGAAACCTACAACGTCCTTTTTTCTCTTTTTTATTTCTGGTTTATAACTTTATCACCAATACTTTAGATTTCACCACATTGTTTTATCATCTGTATCTATTTTTTATTTATTCATCGGGTTTATGTTCAAACTTTGTCCAAGTTAAGCCCAAAGTTACTGAATGATTTAGATTTAAAGTCATTTTTTAATTTGCCAACAGATACGGTCTGACCAGAAGTTTTGGGTCCGGCTGGCGTCAGAAGGGGCGGAGCCAGAGATTAGGGTGATGGAAGGAGGCTGCTCACAAAATAATGGAAATGTTGGAGCGCCATAATCACTGTAAATATTGTTCTGAAGGTTATTGAGAAGGGTAATAATCATATTAATAATATAAAAATAATAATTTCTGACGAGCCATTTCACAATGGAAGTGAATATTTTCTGATAATGTATCTTTTACATTGTTTTATTAGTTTTAGAAGGATGTCCGTCTCATTTATTATCAGAAACAAACTTCTTAGTTGAATGAAATTCATTTTATATCAGGCGTATGAATAATTATGGCTATAAAACATCAAAACTCTAAATGAATAAATGTATTTCCTGCTCCTGATCCTTTAATGTTAGTGTTTAACCTGTGCGTTGTCACAGTAGTCCGTATAATCAGGCTCTACGGATAAATAATTGATTAAATAATTGTTAGAAAAGCGTCTCCAGTGTTTTTCTTTCTTTGGAGCTTCTACTCTCCTCTGGTCTGCCTTGCCTCCACCATCTCTGCACGTTCCCCGTCTCTGTGTCTGCCCACAATATTCCTCATCAGCGTGGAGGTGCCTGGTCCTCAGCCCCCCCCCCCCGTATGGAGGCCGCGCTGACAGACCAGTCTGAGTCAGGGAGAACCGGCGAGGCCAGCTCTCTTTCTGCAAGGTGTGGGCGTGTTTTCAGAGATACGTAACTGATGCAAAAATAAGTCGATGTGTGTGTTTGGGGGGGGGGGGGGTTGCATTCCTCTCCGCCACTTTAAACGCGCCTCGCTCGGCTCTGAAGGCCAATCCAAACAGAAGTAAATCGCAGCAGGATATAAAAGTGGTGCCAAAGTAAAGGAACAGTTTGTGTTTTTAGATGTTTTTTGAACATTTTGGGGCACAGAGATTTGGCTGTGATTGAAGGCAAACATCATTTTGTCTTAATTTAGCAGCAAATGATCAAATTTGTTCAATAAAAAAACTGAGACTCAGCCGTTTTGGGTCTCAGAACTGAAGTGTAAGGTTTGTATCGTTAGAGTCTTAATAAATGGGCAGGAAAATAAGACAAGCCTGTAATTTCATTACAGCTTGAAGTCTAAAAGATAACTGATATGAAACGGTTTAGGGACACCTGCAGCGAGGCAGATTTAGGCTGCCGTGTCCCGGTTCACCTGCCAGCATGGATCACTGGTTAATGACCAGCCTGATCTACTACACAGAGAGGCTGCGTCGTTTCTCTGCCTCAGTCAGGAAGATCTCTCAGCCCTAAACGGACTAAAACGTATTAACATCTGCACGAGGCTTTATTAATTATGGCTTTTTGTCTTTTTCCATCCAAAGAAAAACTAAACTGCCACCAGCAACTCGGGCTTATTTAAGCATAAATTTAAAAACATAACATTAAGAATCATAACATCAAATGGATGCAGCGCGGACAAAACTGTGTTAAAGTGTATTTCTATTATTTTAATGTGCAGCACTTTGGTCACCCCACAGTTTTTAAAAATGTGCTGATTAATCAGTTGATTGATTGATTGATTGATTGATTGATTGATTGATTGATTGATTGAAAGTGTATTTAGACATAAAGTTCTGGTTGGGTCCACCTTCCTCTCTGTAGCTGCATGAGAAACCTTCATGTTCCTGAGCAGCAGAGTCCAGTTGCAGCAGGGAGTCCTCTCTGGTTCTGGTGTCGCCCTACAGAACCATCCATTGGACTCTTAGTCCCACACAGAAACATCCTGCACGAGTTCAGGTAGAATCAATGCGGGAATCATTCAGAACACGCGGTACCGGACCAGCAGGGCAGGACATTGGGATTTATTTACCGCTAAAAAAACTTTTAAACATGATTAAGAATCATTTTCATCACCAATGCCACTAAGGTCTGTGTTCCTAAGAAAGGTCCTGACGCCATTTCTTCAGAGAAACAGACACAGTTAACAGAATAAAAGCAGCTCTGTGAAAAAAAGCATCTACACCCTAAAACCCCAGCAGCCATTGACACGGGGTGTACTTTCTTTTTCTCTGAGCAGCAGAAAGCAGACTGAAGCTTTTACATTTCATATTATTAACTAGAGCGGCTGAGACTCTGACAGGAAAGGATTTGGTTCCTTTGGGGTTTGACCTAAATTACCTGTGACCCGATCCTCAGAGATCTGAACTGATCCGTGAAACCCAAATCATTCAGTCCCGCTTTTTAACGTCGGAACAAGTTAACCCAGTTACCTCACAGCACATAGATCCTTAATTGATGGACATGACCGTATTCCAATAGAACCAAAGCTGCAGCAGCAAAGACGGTCCAATACAGGCGCATCTCAGCAATGAAATGGTATTAATTTAGGTCATTTCATCCAAAAACTGAAACTCACTCCAAACTAGAGTCAGTAAATGAGTTATGACAAGGAATGAAAGTTTCTGAGTACATCAGACCAGTGTGAAGGACTTTAAATGGAGAAATGTGCTGCTAACCCTGAGAAGACTGCTGAGTGGTCCTACCACCACTGAAGCTGGACCGGGTCACAGACGGCCGTCATCTGAGATATTAGGGAAAAGTGAAGGGAAGGAGAAAATGCTGACAGGACCATGAAGCAGAATTCATCCAAAGTTCTGGAGAGTAGTTTCATCTGCTGGTGTTGGTCCACCGTGGTATAAAAGGTCCAACGTTAGAGCTGCTGCTGACACTTAAAGCTCTTCCTTCGTCACTTTCTTTGGTCTCTAGCTGTAGATTTCACATCCTCAGATGACCTTATTCCTACTTTGATGCATTGGTTTGTTTCCGTCGGGGAGATATCCGGTAAAAAGAGCAGAGCAGCAGCGTCTACAGAGACCCTTCGGTTCTGGAGTCTCTGTTTTTTCTCTCGATCCACTGAACATATGTTTATACCTCATGCACCTTTTCCTCCTTTTGGCTCCTTCTTCTGATCATTGAGCCGATGGGACACGTGAATTTCTCCACTGTGAGATCAATAAAGTCTGTCTTATCTTATCTGGTGGTGATAATCCTGCTTTGCCGTTCGGTACTGAAACATCTGGACCGCTGGCTCAGAAAGCAGCGGCTCGTGTTAATCAGTGCAATGAAACGTGTTTACAGGCCAACAACACAATGTGGGACACTCAGTATGTCTTAAAGTTTAAATTTGACCATCTCAGCCTGCTCTGCTGAAATGCAGCGCGGTTCTAGTTTCTGATTTTAACGCAGCGCCGTGACTCAGAGCCGACCCAGAGACGCTGCAGTCACATGAAAGCATCAAAGCTAGCGTCCTGCTGGTAGCGGGCCACGCCAGCGCAGCAGGAGGCGCACACACTTGGCCGGCCTGGGCTCCACGCTGCCAGCTTATCTCCATCCATCTCTCTTCCTGCGGTTTCAATCTGATGGAGCTTTAAAGTTTGCATGCGTGCGCCCGCTGGATGTGGATGTGTGCGCGCAGACCGTAATGGAAAGCACCTGCATTCGTTCAGCCAGGGGAATCGTTCTGACTGAAACAATGAGGAGATGTGGATGAATGGATGATCCTAAGATAGGGAAATGGATAGATGAATGAAAATGTTTGCTGGAGAGTCTTGCAAAGCAGTTTTGTAAATGAAGCTTTGGAAGCAGCGTTCTGGATAGGATCTGTTGGACAGAAAGAATCAAAACGATGCGATTAAAAGCACCGATAAGGAGAGAAAGGAGGAGAAAATCATCCAGACTGAGGAGGAATGGAGTTAGAGGATAAAATCAAACAAGCAGAGGAGGAAACCAAAGAAGGAGGGATTTAAAATGAAGGAGATCGTGTCCACACGAGCTGGAGAGATGGATGGAGGTGAGGGAGGACTGTGTGTCTCTTTGAAAAACAGCTCAGGTCTGGACTTTGACTAGGCCATTCTAACATGTGGGTCTGTTCTCATCTAAACCATCCCATAATATCTCTGGCTGTATGTTCAGGCTGGTTCTCCTGCTGGAAGGTGAAGCATGGATTCTCCACCTCTCTGCTCCTGGATCAGTGACCTCCTCACCAGCAGACCCAGGAGGTGAGGATGGAGAACATCTGCTCCACTGATCCTCAGGAACACCACAGGGCTGTGTCCTCAGCCCAGATCTCTTCTCTGTTCACCCAGGACTGTCCTGCTGCCCCCGCCCACAGACACAGTGGAGAAGTTTGTGGACGACTCCACTAGTGGGTCTGATCTCCACCAATGATGGGTCCCACTACAGGGAGGAGGTCAGCAGTCTGACCCAGTGGAGCTCCAGGAACAACCTGATCCTGAACACCAGTCAGACCAAGGAGGTGATGATGGACTCCAGGAGGTCCAGGAGGACTGAACACCTCCTCTCTACATACAGGAGGAGGTGGTGGAGGTGTGGACAGCATCAGGTTCCTGGTCGACATCTCCTCTGACCTCTCCTGGACTGAGAACACTTCCCACCTGAGGAAGAAGACCCAACAACGACTCTTCTTCCTCAGGAACCTGAAAAGGTCTGGACTTCCCCCTAAGCTGCTGATAAACTTTCATAAAGCTACAATTGAAAGCATTTTATTTCTCAGCATTTCTCAGCATTTCTCAGCAATGTGAGTTTTTGTCTTTTCCTGTGTAATATTTCCCTCTGTAATGTTTTTCTGTTCATGTGCTGCACTTTGAATCGTCTTGGTACTGAAAAGTGCTTCAGACATAAACTCACACCTCCGTCATGAACATAATGACAATAATGGAAATAAAATTAACTCCTGCATCTTTTGCCCTCTGCTCATTGGCTGCTATAATGTTAGAATATTATTATGATAGGCAGGTCATTTATGTCATTTACTCTGTCTCTCTGTGTCGTGGCCTTTCCTTTTTAATCCATCTTGCTGGTTTTATACATGCGTGGTTCTGATGTTGCGTTTCTGGACTGTTTTTATCCTCGGTGAAAATATTCTACTCTTTAAAAAATATATATATTCTACTTTGGTGATGAAGAGCTAATCTTGCACTCAACTGTACATTTTCACTAAATAAACTCAGCTCAGTTTTTAAAATAATAAACTCTTATTAACTGAGACAGTTTTCTTTGTTCACCTCTGAAGAAATTAACAAACATGTTTTATTTTTTCTCACAGAAAATGTAGCGGTCTGTGACACAGAGTGAGGATCGTACCTCAGCAGGAGTTTTCTGGACTTTTACGTGAGGATAAATTATTATATCGTGGCTAAAGAAGCGCGCTGGCTCACTGACGCAGCAGTAAACTGAGAACTTTGCTGCTCGGCTCCCTTTCTTCATCACCATTCGTTACTGAAGACGAGGCGTCCATCCTACTGCCACCAAGATATCTGACTGACGCCGTTACGGCAGTCCATCATTTCCCTGAAACATTAACAGCGGCCGGTTCTTTCTGTAGCAAAACACTGAAGACAGCATTAAACTAGAAAATTATTGAAGGACATTTTGTGTTTGAGCTGATGATTATAAGACAGAATTAAGTATTAAACTTTAAGTAAACAGAAATGTGTAAATGTCAGGGGAATATCTGGAAACAACATAATTTGACACATAAAGAAAAAAGCCTGTTAAAGATCATCTCTCTTGATTTCGCTGCACTTTCCATGAGATCGGGACAAAGTGCTGCGTTTCTGAGCTCTGGTAGCAGAAGGTTTTGTCTTTGTCTCAGATGTGGAGCAGATTGCTCTTTCATTTTGAGAAGAAAGTCGTGTAATTTACTGCCTTCCCAAGCAGAATGTAAACCTAATTACAGATCAGAACACAATCTATTGCTCAGATTGATTACAGCTACAACACAAAGTCACACAGATCCATTATAAACACACACAGAATGTAAATGTTATCAGAGAAGCATATCCAGGTCAGGGTTCATTTAGCTCTCTGACAGGAAGACAAGGAGCTGTGAAGCTTTTCTCCACAAACAGTCAAAGTAGCTCAGAGAAAGAAAAGGAACCAAAAAGTTTACTCTGGTTTGTCCACGATTTCCTTTCCCAGGATATTAATGAGGAAATGACACACACTTGTAAAGAGAAAAAGAAAAGACAGAAAGAAAGAGAGGAAAGAGGTGGAGGGGGGGATGGAGGGATGGATGGAAGTTTTCTGGGGGTGAGGACTCGTGATTACTGAGTTGACTCCGCCGGGATTTCCATCAAAGGGACAAAGAAAAGAGGATTTTAATTGCTGCTCTATCGACGGTTCCCAAAATGCTCACCTTCCTCCTCCTCCTCCTCCTCCTCCTCCTCCAGCCTGCAGGATGGGGGGGGGGGGTGCCCCAGGAATCCAGCAGAGCTCCCGCTACACACACTGACTGTGAGAATTACTTTCAGATGTGCAGAGAGAGCGAGGGAAGGTGTGTTTGGGTTTGCTTTCAGAGCCGACTCACCTTCTGCTGCCTGCATCCAGTCATTCTTTTATTTAAACTCCTGTTCCTGTTAGAAGAGTGTTCTCTGCTCCATTCCCACCTGCTTTCAGTTTGAACAACATTCCAGATGCTCAGAGAACCAACCGTCCATAATAGGCTGTATTTACTAACCTTAAACCACCGTTTGGCCATTTTTGGGCTGATTTATTTGCTTTTTTCTGGATAAAACTGCCAGCTGAGTTTGTTTCTGCCCCATGTTGGGGGGGGGGGGGGGGGGGGGGCTTGGGTTCCTCTGCTGTGGTGGCACATCACACTGGAGCCCAGAGACCCATCTGGGGTCCTGAAGGGAGGCGTTGTGGCTCGCCAGTAAAAATGAGGAATAGTTTCAATTAATTTTTTGTTTTTTCTGCAGCAGTAAGTAAAACACAGAGCGGACTGAGAGAAGCAGGCAGCTGTCAGAAAAGATTAACTACAACAATGAAAATATATCGACCTTCCATGTCTGCAGTCACAGGTGAACGTTCTACATTTCTGCAACATGTGTACAGCAGTGCAAAAATTATATATAAGAAGTACATGCTGTTTAATCTTTATAAGCAAATAAGTAATTGATCAACTGATCAATTACCCATTAAAACACCAAGTATATACACTATCAGATGAAATAGATGACTAAATAAATAATAATTTATTGCATTTCAACCATGTAGTAGTATTTATGATTTCCCCGTCACACACCCTAACCTAACGGATAGTTTCATCCAGAACTGGAGAACGCTCCAGTTCTGGTTCTCTTTAAATTTAACATTGTTCTTTCTGGGCGGGACGATAATGAGTCGGTTGGGGGAGTTTGTGCATCGCTCCACTTTTGGATGAAACTAGAAACATCTGTTAGCATTGTTGCACATCACTGAACTTTTGTATTTTTAATAAACGCAGAGTAAAATTGCCCTTAATGTGCAGATTTTTATTCCTGTTTTTTAAGATATGTTTTTACCGTTTGGCTGTCTTTGCATGAGTAAATCTGATTTTCACTTTGCTGTTGATAAATAACTGATCAATTATATAACAATAAAATAGCCGATTTACGCCTTGGTTCTGCCACAGGTAAACATCAGCCTGTCTGATTCACCTGGCCGTTAAATGACTATTAATGAACATTAATCCACATTCAGCCTCTACAAAGAGCATAAACTGAGCAGAGGACTTAACTTTGTGAGTTTTGTGTCAGACTCTAAACTCTAAACTCTATCTATGTGTTTGCAGCTCATGAATTGGGACGCACCCCACAGACGCAGTTGGTCATTATTCACTTACAGCTTTTAGCATTAAAACCCCAGAGGCTTCACAAAGCTGGGTTAGTGGATATCCAGAGTGGTTTCTGGGGTAAATTCCTGCATACCCTGAGTCAAATTATGACAGCTGATTACCCTGAGGAACAGCCCGGCTACCAAGCAGGGATGTTTGGGCAAACTCTGAGTTTTTCCTCCTTTTTACCTGAGATCTGCAGCACCTGTCCGAAAAGGTGTCCTCTTCTAGAGGAGCCTGCATGCTGGAGCAAACACTCCACAGAAATCTGTCCAGAGAGGCTGATCAGACCACGATAAACGGCTATTCTAGTTTTTTACCATTAGTCGCCACTGTCGTTGATTTATCTTCATATTCTCTCAGCTGCACGTCGCTTTTATAACGAGGAGACGCTTTCAGTTCTGAGGTAATTCTCTGTGCTGCGCTTCGTTTTTATGCCAGTAGCAGCTTTTTAAGAACCGAGGAGACAAAGAACATCTTTCAGAGGCAGCTGGATGTCAGGAATGTTACTGTTGCTCTGTTATAGTTTAAAGGTGTTCCCCAGTCAGAGACCCACAGGATTAATAAAAGAACGACACAGAATGAATACAGTAATTTATTCTGTATCATATTTTGATTCTTCTAGTCCTAATTTCCCATTAATATATTTAACTGGCTGCATGGCATTCCTTCATTTGCATGTTTTTCAGGGTTTTTAACGGAACATTTCTTCACTTAAATATAAACATAGCCTATAGGATTAATACGAAGTGAGGTTGGCACAAATTATACCACCTACTGTATTTTCATACTTCATCTTGATTTGCTGTCAAGATGAAGCCCCCCCTTCAATTCTCTGCGACTAACTCACTTTTTTTTCTTCATCAGCGGCGTCTTTGTTAACTAGTTAACTATGTCTTGAATTCTTACTTCCTGTGCCGTGGTGAATCCCTTTATCTGTGATTTATTGGACATTTCTCAAATGACGTCAAATTCCTAAATTCAGAACCGCAGGGTGCGTGTGCGTAGCGGCCATCTTGGGCTCGTACAAACATAGCGGAAACGCTTGAAAAGTTTACTTGTATGAGTCAAACAGTGAAAAAAGGGTCTGGAGACATGTCCAGGCTGGAAGGTTGGACATGTCTCTGATGGAGACTGCAGGCAGCTGTAACCGTCTAAAAGGATGTACAGACTTAAAACCTTCTTTATTATCGTTAAAATCTTGCACATGTGATGCCATCATGTTGGCTGTTGTAGACGAGGAGGTTTCCTTTAAAAATCTATTTAGCAGTAAAACATGAGCAATTACTTTTTTATCATCATGCATTTGTTACTGAATACAAAATATTATATTTAGCCTTGATATAAATGTCTTTTTTCCTGACTACAGTGAACTAACTGCATATTTTTACCACCTGGAAATCATGAGTGAAAACAAAGCAAAACTCATTATTTCCTTATTTTATTTAAAGAGACAGAGCCTGAGAACATGTTCTTCTTCCTGTTTATAATCACAGCGCACATAGAAACCCATGTACAGGAAAACCAACAGAGTTTTCTCCTCTCACCGCTCATGCTGCAGAGCAGAGGTTTGTTTTTTTATTTTCTGAAGGTTAATAACGTTTAGAGACTTCATGCCGGCTGTAACATGCAAACAAGGGGAATAACTGAGACAACTGTGATGAAACGTAGCAGAAGACACCAAACGCTGTCTGGGCAGATCTCCGCTCTTATCTGGAGATGAACCCGTTTAAACACACACAGCTCTACCTGTTGGTTCTATGCTTTGGATCCATTTACCACCTTTCACCATTAAAGAACAGCTTCTGATAGCAGAACTGCAGAACTCTGGTACCGACCAAACGTCCCAGAGGAGACCGGACGGTCCTGCCTCCTCTGGGGCTCCAGTCAGCAGCGGACGCCTGCTGGGACTTCCCACAATTCCCTGCTCACATGTGCTGATTGGTCTCTGATTGGCCGGTTCCGCTGTGAGAGCTGAGCTGCAGCATTTCAGCCTGCTGGGTGTGTTGGGGTCAGTCTGGGCGTATTTAAACCTGAATCAGTGAAATCATTTGTGCCTTTCCAAGAGTTTCCACTTGTCCACTCAGGAGGACAACACGATTATCTACATATATAAAGTATTAAAAAAATAAAGTGGTCACATGATCTCCTGTTTTCTGACGTATTCAGTAAAATTTAGAAGCTTTGGGTCTTCATAGCCTCTTCCATCTTCTCCTGTTCCATCCCCCACCCACTGGCTGACTTCTCACCTCCACCATCCACCTGTAGGTCTTCATGTAAGTTCTGGACTTCAGCTTTCTGTGATAAAAAGACGCTGAGCCCCACTGACAGGTCAGGATTGTTCTGCAGGAAACTTTCTCCTGGCTGCAAACACTTTAGCCTGGGGCTAACCACTCCTGGTTCCTAGGAACGTTTCTCTGGACCTGAGCTGCTCCTCACACACAGACGCTGGTCAGAAGAAGGTCCAGCAGAGACTGGACTCTCTGCACCAACTCCAGCCTTCCCCAGGAGCTGCTGGTCAGCTTCTCCATGTCCATCATCCAGTCTGTCCTGCGTTCCTCCATCACTGTGTGCTTCGGATCATCCACAGAACCGAAGCGGTCCAGACGGCATCGGCCAATCAGGGCCGACCTTCCCTCCACCTGTGCAGGTGTAGGATCAGGAGAAGGGCAGCTAACGTCTCTGCAGAGGTCACACCTCCTGGACCTGTTCAGACTTTAGCCTCTAGGGGGCGCTAAAAGCAGCTGCAGCCCTGGTGACCAGGTGGATGTGAAGATCTGTAACCTGGCCCTGACTGCCCAGTAGGAGGCCGTATGCAGAGGAACAAAACGTCGCTCAGTTTAGACTAATGTAGCATCAACACGTCACTGCAGCGACCGGCATGCATGGACAGATTAACGTTCAGGCTTCATAACGAGTATCTGTCAGTAAAACCAGTAAAGCTTCTGCTCTCCACCCTGAAGGCTGCAGCTATTCGCTCCAGCATCAGTTATCAGATCGCTCCTCCATCCAGGATGAGGTCTGCTGATCCCTGCCAGCTCCTTCACTCAGACCCGCCATGACTTCAGCCACGCCGTAAGCAAACCCCTCTGCTGTGTGTTTACAGCTAAATGTGTGTCAGCATGCACTGCAAACAGCCTCGTTTATACATGTAGACACATAGATATTATATTTATATCTGGAATTCTGTACATGCAGGCGCTCACATGCCGACAGGAGAACATACAATAATAGTCCATAAAAGCATTTTAGGATGCTCAGGAGAGCTTTAAGACCTTCTTCCTGTTTCCTCCCTAAGCCTTAAAGTGTGTGTGTGTGTGTGTGTGTGTGTGTGTGTGTGTGTGTGTGTGTGTGTGTGTGTGTGTGTGTGTGTGTGTGTGTTATTGTGTGTTTTCTCCGATATTATAGAGCACAATTAAGAACCTCTGGCAGCTGCCAGCCTGACTGGGCTGAGTTAGGAGGAGAAACGACGTGAACAAAGCTGCTCCTGTGGCAGCAGGAGACAAACCACTAAATAAGGCTGATTTCCACCCAGAGCAGCGCCTTGAGTTTAATGCAACACTTATGCAGCAACATGAATGCTTTCTGTCCCTGAAACGCTCTGATTGTGTGTGGGATCAGCAGAAGTGCATCTGGCTGGTGTTCTCATTGATTCATGATTGACTGACACATAAAAGCCGTGGGTGGATCCTCTGCCATGTGGTGGAGGCGTGATAAATGGGTGGGTGTGGAGAAGGCCAGACGAGAGGAGATGTTCTGATGAGCTGCCAGGAGACCAAAGGTATCACAATACGAGGTTTGGGTTTAGACCGAGGACAGCCAGGGACCAGATTCATCTCACCAGAACATTTACTTCATTCCTTTATCAAACATTCAGCTTTTAAAGCTAAGTGTTGTTTCAGTTATATCAAAGCCTCCCTGTCTATTCTTCCTATATTTACTATTTATTGCACACATAACTATAATGACATTTAATTAGGTAAAAGGGACTTTACACTTATATAATCTACTTTAAATATTGATCATGCATAAATAACTGAATTGATCAGTTCAGTTTGTGTTCACCACTTTTCCCTTATTCTTATTTCTGATTCATTTACTTTCTGCAGCTGCTCATAATGCTTAGATTTAAACATTAGTTTGTAACTTTGCTTCACTTACTATCCCGGATTTGTTTGTGTTAGCATCAAGTTGCAGTTTCCATCTATTTCTATGTTTAGGTTAAAGCTAGTACTTCTGGGTTTATTTGGTTCCAAAGTATATTCATGATATTTGTTTTCCTTTTTACTCACCATTCTTTGTCCCTTGTAGATCTGCAGCAGGCCAGGAGTAAGGGAGGAGCCTCCTTCTTCTTCTTCTTCTGTTTTATGGCGGTTGACAAACAACTTTTGGTGCATTACCGTCACCTACTGAAATGGAGTGTGGACCGGGATTGACCTAAAATAATATCCTACTACTATAAATAAAAATAAATAAATAAATCATTTTTATCTAAAGACTCGGGACTTCTGCTGGAATCAGGAGGAACAGAAACCAAACGTGAACCAAGGCTGGTAAGTTTAAAACTGCTGCTGCATTTAGTGGCCGTTTGTTTTATGCTTTTGCTTAAATCTAAATGTAAAAAATACATCACCATTAGAATTATCGGCAGATAAGGAATAATTCTCCCATTTGTTTTAAATGAAATGTTTTTAGATTCTTCACGGTGTCTAAAAACGGCCTTTATTCAGCCGTGTAGAACAGCAAAGCTCACGATGTGAAGGCTGAGGCTGAAGTTTCCATCTGATCTGGTGTGTGAGGACGCCATGAACATGTGACCCATTCATGGAGAAGTTTACACGGCCAGTCTGAGGTTTGGCTTTAACTCAAGCTAAAACCCAGCAAAGAGCTTAAGCTTAAAGTCGTGCCTTTAGTTGAGAGCAGCCAGGAGAACTCTCACCTCTGAAGCCTTTCTCAGATTAACGTTTCAGGCCACAGAGGTCGTCTCATATTTAAACCTCTGGATTAAAAAGCTCTCAGAGGAGAACCTGCCGTGGCCGAGCTTTGCTCACATACGCCTCAGAATCTGCGTCATGCTGGAGCATTTAGTTACCAAAGCTGGAATCTTTTATTAAATGCAGCTTACGCTCCTTTTCATGTCCCATAGAACATTGTTGCTTTATTTAACATTTAAACCTGCTCTGCTCTAAAAAGTTATGGTACAAAGACAGAAGAGTCAGTTTTACCTGCTTCTAAAGTCATTTTAACAGCAAATAAGTAAAAACTAAGTGACACACTAAAGTGAAGAAGAGGAGGAGGAAGACCTCTGCTACATGACAATTATTGGTTATGGGTCTAAAATAATTTAATTCAATTCAATTTATTTATATAGCGCCAAATCATGAAACATGTCATCTCAAGGCACTTTACAAAGTCAAGTTCAATCATATTATACAGATTGGGTCAGATTATACAGATTGGTCAAAAATGTCCTATATAAGGAAACCAGTTGATTGCATCAAAGTGCCGACAAGCAGCTTTCACTCCTGGAGAAGCGTAGAGCCACAGGAAGAGTCATCTGCATTGTCCATGGCTTTGCTGCAATCCCTCATACTGAGCAAGCATGAAGCGACAGTGGGAAAAAAACTCCCCATTAACGGGAAGGAAAACCTCCAGCAGAACCAGGCTCAGTATGAACGGTCATCTGCCTCGATGATAACATTTTCATTGATTTGTATAAATTAACAAAGAAATCACATTTTACTTCTTTGGTTGTTTTGAAACAAAGGACTGACCAGCAGAGAAGATCACCCCCCCCATTTCCACTCCCCTTGTTAAACCGATCCACGCTGAGTTCGGTCCGAGCTTGGATCAGTTAACCGTGCCAAGTTTGGTTCTGATGACCGTTTACACATCAGGCTATCACGGTTCATCGCCTCCTAGTGACGATCTGCGGTACTGCTGCTCTCTGGGATTAAAGGAGAGACCGAGCAAATCAAAATGGCGGCGCCCGTAACATTCAGGAAGTTATGTTTGATTATTATTGCTTTTTACGGAGAGTCAGGCGAAGACGGCAACCTTTGGTGTATTTACTTGACAGAATCGGCTTTTGGGACGTGGACAAAACAAACTAACGTCTAATCAGGATTTACAGACGCAGGAAACAACGACAGACGCTGAGGTTCATCACGCTGCTAAGCAGAATCATCTCTGGAAACCGTGTGTCACGGTAGGGAAGCTAGTATTATTATGGACGGATGAAATGTCAGCTGACTGTGAAGAGATGACGCGGTCTGCTGATGCGCTCTTTGTTATCAGAGAACCGGGCCACTGAAGAACCGGGCCGAGCCCACAGATGGAACTGGTCTAGATTTAGCGCGGTCTGGTTGTGTCTGGCTCGGTCCAGTTCAGTTTGTGATCCATTTACAGTCCATAGTTATCTCAGTTAGCGAGCTCAGCCTGGTCTCAGCTCGGTTAAAAAAAGGGGGGGGGGTGTAAACGGGGTCTGAGAGTAGAGGAGCCTCACAGGGATGTGTGCTGAGCCCACTGCTCTTCACACCACCACCACTCTGCTCGCCCACCGCCTGAACCAATCACATCATCAGGTCCACAGACATCTTCAACATGTCAGAGAATCCACAGCTTCCCCCACTGACCATGGTCAGAGCTGCGGTGGAGACGCTCAGCAGCGTTTCTGAGGACGTCTCCAGGACCAACACCACCTGGTGATTCCTTCTCCTCCTCCTCACACCTCCAGCCTCCTGGGAGGAGCTAGCAGAGTCTCTGAGCTCCTCCTCAGGACGACTAGGCAGCTTCATCCAGCAGCTTCATCCAGCAGCTTCATCCAGCAGGCTGTCAGGAAGCTGATCTCTGCCCACTTTAACCCTACTGTGGCTTTAATTTCACTTTTCTACTTTAACTTGTTTTTGTTCTAATTACTTAACATTTTGAGAGAGAGAAAAACGGTATTTTGACTTTGCACATGTCCTTCATATACGGTGAATTTACAAAGGTTGGTTCATAGATTTATTCCATATTTATCCTAGTTTAAGGTGTGGATGGTAACCCATGTTTTCCCTGATGGCTTCTTTCAGCTGGACACCATCAACCAGCATTGGTTCGTTGACCACGCAGTGATCCTGGTGGTCATAATGTTATGCCTGACCGGTGAATCCTGCTGCTTTAAATTACAACTTAGATAAAACCAGCAGGTAAAAGGTAAGACAGGGACGGCCAGGTGAGGAATCAGCAGCTTTGGTCCAATCAGAGCTGCAGTTGCTGCCGGTTCCTGCTCAGCAGTTCTTTTTCTCCTTCGTCTCCTTGATGCCGACCAGTTCCCTCCTCAGAACCTTTATCTTCGCCTCTTGGTGTGTCGGTGGGTCAGTTTCTGCCGTTTTTTGATGACTCTCAGTTTAAACACAGAAGGCTGGCTGGCCTCAGCAGCTCTTCAGCTCGGGGCTACGAATGAAACCGCCGGCCACATAATGACGCTGAGGAATGCAATCTTCAACTAAACCTTTACCATAAATTCACTTAAACAATACGTGACATGTATTCAGCATCTGTGGGCATTATCTGGGTTTTGCTGTGTTTGCCAAATGGCAGAAAAAAGCCCCACATGGTGAAGTGGTGTTTGGTTAAAAGCTGTTTGTTTGTCTTTCTAGGCACCATCCTCGACTCCAAATGATTTATTTGACTGCTTTGCGACGCTCAGCTCCGGTTTCAGGATGCTTGGCCAACATAAACCTTGTCACAACTCTGAATTCCTGCCTGAACTACAGCTTCCAGGCAGAGCAGCAGCGGATCAGCGCTGCACAAATACGGAGGGTGAAAAGTGCCCCGGCTACACGGAGGAGCTGGAATCAAGGAGAAGAAAGTAATCTGACAGAGAGGAGCGGCTAGAATCACCTCTGTAACGGGTGTCAGCGCTGACAGTACCGGACTGGGGGGTTTCTTTTGCTTTTGGACAAACATGGCCGCCCACCAAAGCCATTTGGCACCAGAACGAAAAGCTAGATTGTAACGTTTGACAGCTGACAGCCAAAGCTTTGCCTCGTTTTTAGACATGTTGCCTAATGTTCCTCATGGGCCAACGGTAAAAGTAGCAATCGTTCATGGTATTAAGCATCATGCAGGATGAGATGAAGGGAGAGTTTTAATGAATGGGATAAATGAACTCACAATGGAGACATGGAGCAAACGGGGGTGAGATGATGGAGTAGATAACGACTAGATAACGAGAGGAAAGCAGGAGGGCGGTGAAGCAATCAGGTAATTATGGGTTACAGGTGAAAGCGATGATGACGGTTAGGAATCAGAAATCTAACAGACACAAAAATGATAAAGATGAACAGAATCTACAGAGTAACCCAGCAGGTAGAGAATAAACACTAAAGGATGAGAATGTTGACTAGAACCTACCAGACGTGTTAGTTCAGTTTAACAAAGAAACATTTAGAGACTCCTTTCAGCCAGCTGGTTGTCAGTGCACAGCAACAGGTGGGCGTGTGTTACTCTATGCTTTCTCTGGCACCTCGTTAAAAGAACACATTTTCTTTAATTATTTAAAGCTTTTAGGAAGATTTTTCCTTTATAGTCCCAGAGGGGAATTTTGTCTCAGGGAGCCGTGGGCTGCCGTGGTGTCTGGGGACCAATCTGGGGCTGAGGGTCTTGCTCAGGGACCATGGCAGCAGTCTGCAGGGATTGAACCAGGTACAGGCAGCCTTCCCAGGACACGAGCGTGCTGCTCTAAACACTAGGCTATCACTCACCTGTATAAATCTGTCCTAACAATTAACATCCATCCATCCATCCATCCATCCATCCATTCTCTGACCCCTTTAATCCCTCATGGGGTCTCGGGGGTTGCTGGTTCCTATCTCCAGCGTTCACCGGGCCAGAGGCGGGGTTCACCTGGACAGGTGGCCAGTCTGTCGCAGTATAACAGACATTCTGACTGAAAACTGTCACTGTTGTCTAGCAGCAAGAAGGTCCTTGGTTCAAATCCCAGCCTGGGATCATTCTGCATGCAGTGTGCATGTTCTCCCTGTGCATGTCTGGGTTCTCTCTGGGTACTCCGGCTTCCTGCAGACCAGAACACAGCTGGCAGGTGAAAGGACGAGCCTGCAGGGAAAGCAGGTCTAGACCATGGATGGTGTGTGTGTGTGTGTGTGTGTGTGTGTGTGTGTGTGTGTGTGTGTGTGTGTGTGTGTGATCAGGCTGACAGTGCTCCATTGTTCATGTCTGGCTTCTTAAATCTGCAGCTCTGATTGCTTCTTGCACCAGATACACAAATAATCCTCCAGATGAGGCCTTCTAATGCCTCACCCTGAACAATAACCCTGAGGCTGGGTTAGCAATAGTGAAAGGTTGTCACACACACGCATTGCAAAGCCAGTATTTCTGTCTGCATCCCCCCCCCCCACCCCCCGCTGTAAACTAAGGTTTAAAAGCAGAGAGCTGATTGTGGCTACACTGCCGGTTCAGTTTGCTCTGAAACGAGCGAGTCCAGGCATCAGCATCATACAGGTAAAATAACACAGAAGCTGTTCAGGATTTACAAATATCACAAACTGGTTTCATATTGACACGTTTATCTGGACATAACAGTTTTTGCATGTTTTTAAACCGGTCTTTGACGTAAAATGTACTTTTTTTTAATGATCTTCCCAACAATCCTCTGACTGCTGGGAATATAAGGAGCAGGAAAACAATCAAACCACCTGAGCTCACCTGACCTGTAGTCTGTGAAGGTCCTGGTGATTTCAGAAGTTATTTATGGTCACTTTCCTCTGCGTACCTCTGTGCTCTCAGGCTAAAGTCGCTCTATCTATCCTGGATTCCTCCTGCCAACCCCACTGAGCCACAAAGTTCCCTGAATCTCCGCTGAGATCCTCCTGGATCACAAGAACCGCTCCATGGTCTCTCTCCAGGACCTGGTCCACAGCTTCTACAACCTCAGAGCAGGGAGCCCGGCTCCTTTCCTCCAGGCATCCTGCATTTATCTGCAGTAGACCTCCTGGTCTTTGACGGTTCCTTTCAGACACAGCTGGACCTCCAGGTTCAGAACCCTTTCCAGTCCAGATCAGGAAATAAACCTTTTGCATTTTACTACCTGAAGTCCACAAAATGCAGTTTGAAGCCGTCAGCTGATCCAAAACGCTGCAGCAAGAGTTCTAATCAAAATCAACAAGATCATATTTCTCCTATTTTAGCTTCCCTTCCATCTCTATAGTTATGCTGCTATAGGCTTAGGCTGCTGGAGGACATCAGGATCTATTTCTCTCTCTCTGCTGAGTTCTACTGTTCTCCAATCTGCATTGTTTGTTGTTATTTCAGCTTTTAACTTTTTGTTCTCTGTCATTTTTCTCTTCATAGAAGGTACACCTGGTCTGGCGTTCTGTTAGCTGTGACATCATCAGGGGAGGCAGATCATCCTCTATTACCATCTAACATAGAAAGTACTCCTGGGTCAATGTGAGCTTCTGAGCTTTCTGTGTCTCTGCTCTGTCTTCTCTAACATAGAAAGTACTCCTGGGTCAATGTGAGCTTCTGAGCTTTCTGTGTCTCTGCTCTGTCTTCTCTAACATAGAAAGTACTCCTGGGTCAATGTGAGCTTCTGAGCTTTCTGTGTCTCTGCTCTGTCTTCTCTAAGCCCCAGTGGGTGGAGGCAGATGAGCGTTCACACTGAGCCTGGTTCTGGTTCTGCTGGAGGTTCTCCTCCCTGTTAAAGGGGAGTTTTCCTCTCCACTGTCGCTTCATGCATGCTCAGTATGAGGGATTGCTGCAAAGCCATCAACAATGCAGACGACTGTCCACTGTGGCTCTACGCTCTTTCAGGAGGAGTGAATGCTGCTTGGAGAGACTTGATGCAACCTGCTGGGTTTCCTTAGAGAGTTTAGTTAAAGACGCTGTGAACTCGTATGAATATAAACCTTACTCATGTTGAAGAGCAGCAGCAGAAATCCTGTTTTTTTTAGAAAGGTCAGTTCATAAATCCTCCTGTTCCTCAGCATTACCTGCAGGCTGATTAAAGGATAGCTGATACCCTGACATCAGTGGTTGCCATGGTAGTTGATTTACAGCACTCACCCAGAGCGCGGTGGCCATTTCCTCGTTAAGTGTCTTGGAGGTCGTGGAGGCTAACGTTACACCAATCATAGGAAGAGCTCTCTGTCAACTCCTGGCTTTACTCTGGGTGTCGCCACAAGCTAAACTGGATCAAACTCTGAGCCTCTGGGGCTGATTTCTTTATCCGTCTGTCTGGTTTTATTCTTGCTGAATTTCAACTTATTCCAGCTCAATCTGAGCAGTTCTAAGGACTCGACTCATTTCTACGTCTCTGCAGTTCTTCTTCATCCTCTCCTGGTCATCCCACCTTCCTCTCTTTTCTGTGAAGGAAATCTCTCCCTCCATCTCCCCTGGAGTCTTTTGTTTTCTTTGTCTGTAGCGTTACCTGCCTGAGGGCTACGCTACAAAACACATAATTGCAGCTTAACCATTTTACAAGAGTAGCGTTTCAGGCGGAGGGGGCGCCAAATGTGGAAGGAGTTAGGAACAGAATGAGGCCGCAGCTTGAAGGGAAGACGCAGGAAGATTAAAACTGAACAAAAAAAGGAATGATGAACATTAGAGGCGAGGAGGAAGAGAGCAGAGACAATTATTAGTGATGCAGAAAGAAAGGAGCAAACTGATGGAGGGAGGCTGCGGTCAGAAAGGTCAATGCTCTGGTAAATATTCATCCTGAAACACCAACAGAGTTTCTGCCCTCTGGCAGGAAATTCACAACTTTCTGCAGTTTTAAAACAGGAATCACAACATGTCATAATATTTGCTGCAGAAAATGTCTTTAAATGATTTTTGGTTCCTCTGCCCTCTTATCTCTCGGGGGGATTTACTGCGATGTCAGGATGAAGTAATCACTGAGCTGCATCTTAATAGTGTTTTATGGAGTAAAACGTCTTTGTTAATAACGGAGATCTTTGTGCACGTGTATAACGAGCCTGAGTCGTCTGCAGGGAACATGGCCTGAATGAGAACATCAGTGAAGAACATTTTCTACATGCATGCTGATGCTCTTCAGACCGCCGTGGAGAGGAATGTTTCTGCTTAACGTCCAGTTTTAACAGGAAAAGCTGAAACTCAAAGCCTCCTCATGCCTCTACACACACAGGCTCCTGTTGCACGCCCCCCCCCCCCCCCCCTGATGCTTGTATCTCCTCGGCCTCCCTCTTTCTTGGCTTTGTGAACTTATTAGATTTTATATTAGAGTCATTTTCCAGCTGACATCACTTTACTGTGTTTTATGTTCCCATCTGGCTGTAAGTGTAACAATCATTTTTTTCTGTTCCTGCATGACGTCAACTTAAAACAAGTTTGAAAACTGATTCATTCTGGTTCAGAGATTTTTTTTTCAAACCTTTTCCGGGCAAAGAAGAATGAAATAAACGGTTTAATAGCACAGCGTCATACGCTGTTGTCAGGGCTATTTCTGTGCTCCATTAGGCACTTTGTTCTTGTCATTTCTGTTGTTTTTGTGTAATAATGTTCTTGTTTGCATTGGCTGGTATTAAAGGAAATATTAAAGTGTTCATTTAGTTTCTTGTCTTTGCTTGATGCACCTCGCCGCTGCATGGAGGCCATGAGGCGAGCAACGAGCTAAACGAAGAAGGAAAACATCTTAGGAGGGAAACCTAATGAAGAGCAGAACTGGACCTGCCGAGCACAATTCCCCGCTAAACTATTCACACCCCACCCAGAACTTCAGGCTGAGGCCAAACATCATGGTTCCTGCAGCAGTAATGTTTGTCAAAGCAAATAAAATGCTGCTAATAAACGACATAAAGCTGAAGCTTGATAAATGTCAGCAGATGCACTTCACTGATTGGTCAGATGAAAGCTGAAATGTGGGCGGAGCTAATGATGGATAATAATAAGGCCTCTGCTGCTTTGGATCAGAACATCTTTATTCACGGTGCAGCATGGAGGACCTGGAGATGTTGCAGATTAGCTGCTGGTGCGACAGTTACTGACGCAAATGGAACTAATTGGATCGTCTTGTTACTGAAATGTGCTTTAGAAATAAACTTGCCTCGCCTAATTGCTCAATTTACCCATAAAATGGTTAAAATCAGTTTTAAAATGTCACTTTTTTTTTACTTTGTTTCTTTTAAAGTCTAAACTGTTTTGTGTGATTTCAGCTTCTCCTGGACATAAACGTAATGCTGTAGACGCTGATCATTAACAGCAGAAAGGCTCGTTAAAGTATACTGCTACAGCGGGCTGTGGCAGCTATTCAGACTCTTTAACAGCATTTTGCACCCAGTAAAGCCACAGAGTTGGTAGCAGCAGCTTCTTTAAACCAGCATCATTATATCCTGGAGTCCATGGTGACTCCACTGCTCCAGCCTCTCAGCTGCGTACCACAGGCAGCCGTGTAAAGGCCAGAGGGCTTCATTCACATTTACTCACAAAACTCCAGGACCAAAAGAAAAACGGCTGGAGGAAAATTAGTCTGGATCAGAAACATTCACATCAGGGCTGGATCCATACACAAAGATCAGAGCCCTCTGTGTATTTTATTCAATTCAATGTTATTTATATAGCGCCAATTCATGAAACATGTCATCTCGAGGGTTTTTTACAAAGTCAGAATCAATCATATTATACAGATTAGTCAAAAATGTCCTATATAAGGAAAGCCAGCAGGTTGCATCAAGTCTCTCCAAGCAGCATTCACTCCTCCTGAAAGAGCGTAGAGCCACAGTGGACAGTCGTCTGCATTGTTGATGGCTTTGCAGCAATCCCTCATACTGAGCATGCATGAAGCGACAGTGGAGAGGAAAACTCCCCTTTAACAGGGAGGAGAACCTCCAGCAGAACCAGAACCAGGCTCAGTGTGAACGCTCATCTGCCTCCACCCACTGGGGCTTAGAGAAGACAGAGCAGAGACACAGAAAGCACAGAAGCTCACATTGACCCAGGAGTACTTTCTATGTTAGAGAAGACAGAGCAGAGACACAGAAAGCACAGAAGCTCACATTGACCCAGGAGTACTTTCTATGTTAGAGAAGACAGAGCAGAGACACAGAAAGCTCAGAAGCTCACATTGACCCAGGAGTACTTTCTATGTTAGAGAAGACAGAGCAGAGACACAGAAAGCTCAGAAGCTCACATTGACCCAGGAGTACTTTCTATGGTAGATGGTAATAGAGGATGAACACCAGACCAGGTGTACCTTCTATGAAGATAAAAGAGAGAGAACAAAAAGTTATAAGCAGAAATGACAACACGTAATGCATAATTGAAACATTATGAAACGTTATGTCAGACATTATGTGATAGAACAACACAAAGTAGTGCGTAATATGAGGAAGAAGAAATATTTTACTCACAGGCTTAAAAAATAAACAAAATCTGAAAAGTGTGGCGTGCATTTGCCGTTCAGCCTCCTTGACGTAGAACTCTGCAGAACCTCCTCTGGTTGCAGGTCTTCTGGGTTCAACGTCTACAGACTTTGTTTTTTCATTGTGAAACATCTCCAGCTCAGTCAGATTAGATGGTCTAGACTTTGACTAGGCCATTCTAACCCATGAATCTGAAACCATCTCACCTCTGGCTGCATGCTCAGGCTGGTTCTCCTGCTGGAAGGTGGACCTCCACCCCGTTCTCAGGTCTTCTGCAGGTTTTCTTCCAGGGTTGTCCTGATTTATCTCCATCCATCTTCCCACAGCATGATGCTGCCACCGCCATGTTTCAGGGTGGGGGGGGGGGGGTAACTCAGGATGATGTGTAGTTTTATCAAACCATGAATAATTTTTATTTCCACTTCCAGGTTCTGCAGCATTTGAATTGTTCTGAGTTCTGAGTGGTGATAAAATGCTCTGAGGTTTGTGGTTGAGACGATAAGATGTGAGGATAATATGAGAGACGCAGCGTTGGTATCAGGAGCAGCTAACCTTCATAAACAGCTGAGGAGATGCAGCAGCCGCCAAACATCTTCAGCCCCCAGAGGAGAGTCAGACATGTTTAGGCCTGAATCTAGAACCTATCTGGTTCATCAACACATTCACCGTTTGACAGCTACAAGATTTCTGGAAGTTTCTGCTCTGCGTCTCGTTCTCATGTTCAGATGTTCTTCCAGATTTCAGGAGAATTAAGATCTTCTCTCGTTCAGATCATCCAGGCCAAGCTGCTATTGGTTAATGTCCTCCTGATCAGATGTGGAGATATTAATGAAGATTTCATGAAGTTTAATAATGAAGATGAAACGTTTCAGCCGCCTCAGTCAGGAGATGGTTGACATCATTCTCTGGGTCTACAGCTCACTCCTGATTGGTCGCTCAGTGATCCAGGCCGGTACCAACAGAACCACCTCTCTGACCCAGGAGAACATCCAGGGAGCTGATGTGGAGATAATGGACTCTTCTCAGTACCTGGGTCTTCACCAGAACCATGAACTGAACTGGACTCATAGTCCTGATGCTCTTTACAGGACGGGTCAGAGCAGAACCTGCTGAGGTCTCCTGGCCTGCAGGGGGCGCTGCTGATGGATAAACCCACTAGGAGGACCGGTTCTGACCCGGGATGTCCTCTGGACCCAGAGCAGGTGGTGGAGCCAGAAGGACTGGTCCTCCAGAAGCAGAGACTGCTCAGGAGCTCTGGGTTGCAGACCTGAGGGCACCAGGAAGTCCAACTGGATCAGAACCGCCTGTTCAACCTGCTGGGTTCTGGCAGGAGTTCTGATCACAGTCCTGAGCAGACCTGCCAGTACCCAGCTGGTTCTGTTTGTGCTCACCATGGCCTCAGCAGTGGGTCAGAACTGCACAGGTCCAGTCGGTACCATGAGTGGAAGTATATTTAAATCAGGGTTCTTTATGAGGCGGCCGTGTTCTGGTTCTGAAAGCCTCGTTCTGGATCTACGTTTCATCTCCCTTTGCCTGGCAGCTGGAGTCTGGGTCAGTGTTTGATTCTGGATAAATTCTGGATAAATTCTGGTTCTGCTTTTAACGGCCGATAGAGATTTTCTGTGTTTCTGTTTCTGTGAAAGAAGCTCCGTGGATAAAGTTACTGACTTACTGTCTGTGATCCGTTAGGAAAACGTAGATTTATTCAACATAGAATGAAAGTTTGACTTCATAGACAACTTTCAGGAAAACATTCTCAGCTGTTTTATTTTCTAGAGAAGAAATGATTAATGTGCTGATCTTAAATGGCTTCTTCTTTGTGAAACCTGTGATGAATCTCCAACAGGAGGTTCTGACCCAACAGGATCTCGGCCCGGCTGAGGAGCACGGTACCTGATGCCTCCACACCCACACAGAACCCCACAGAACCTCCAGCTGACCCAAACACAGTGAGTTCACATGTGTAATTCACCAGGGCAGGATGAACATTAACTGATTAAATGTATGAGCGGCTGCTCATGCATACAAACCACCAGGTGTTGCAGATTCAGGTTTCCTCCCAGGATCCTTTTACACGTTTCCCGTGTTCTTCCGTCTGTTTTCATCACGTGTGACTGAGCGCTCCTGCAGGCAGAGATCCAAACTGTCTGCAGCCTACATGGGAAACAGAGTTCCCCTCCATGCAACCGGCTACTAACACCATTAACCCTGCAGCAACACGGCCGTCCAGCCACACATGTCCTAGTCAAAGTCCAGAACTGAACCCAGCCATCAGTCTGTAGCAAGGCAGACATCCTCCTTCCAACCCAGTGAGTTCTGCATAAAACAGCTCAGCTCTGTAGATGTTAGCAGCTGGACCTGCAGCAGAAGGTGGTTCTGCAGAGCAAAGGCACGCCACGCTGTTCTGATTTTATTAGAAAATAGCTTAAAAAGCATTAAACCTTTAGCTTTCATTTCACAATATTCACTACTTTGTGTTAGTCTGTCACATAAAGTCATAAAATATATGAAAAATATGTGGAAAATTGTTGAAAAGTTCAAGAGGTGTGAAAACTTCCAGCACAAATGCTGATGGAAAGCGTGAGTTATTATTTTATAATGGTTTTAACTGTGATCATGTGCTCACAGTATTTATTATTAGCATTTAACAGTTTTCCCGTTGGTCCGCTCTCAGATTCCTGCTATCAGAGGGAAATGATCGATGCCTCCAGCTGTGAGCGATCAGATCTTCAGAGGCAGGGCGGGTTTGAGGCGCAGCAATAACAGAAATCCACGCTTAGGTCATAATTCTGCGCTGGAACCTGATCTTATCCAGAGAGGTATGACCCAGAGTGAAGCCTGCTCTGATTAGTCAGAGGACGCTGCCGGGCCAAGCTCAGGCTAATATCAACAAATGTCTCATAAAGACGCTGTCCCTTTAAATCGGCAGCGTGAACACCTGCTGGTTCTCTTTTTATTTCCCCAGGTGAGCCTCGGCCTGTCGCTCCATCAGGCCACATGCCGACCGATGGATCAGCACCACACATTAAACTCTGCAGAGTGGACAATAAATCTAGTGAAACTAAAATATAGATCTGCATTGTTTGTTCCGCACGTCGTTAGCGTTTCAGGAACCGCTCACTGTGACTCGTTATGACCTGAAAGCTCACCTGTAGGACCGCAGACTTGAGAGTAAGTAACTCTCTGGTTCTGCTGGAAGGGTCTGGTTCTGCTGGGTTCTCCGGCTCTGAGCTTCCTGGTGTTCATGTTTGTGCTCAGTCAGGTTCTGGTTCCAGCTGTTGGGTTCCAGCTGCTTCCACTCAGTGAAGCGGGCTCAGCGGTTCCTGCTCCACTATTTGTCCTCCCAAAAATTAAAAAGGGACTTTTCAAATGTCCACAGATTTTTAGCTAAGAGAAGAACGTTTCAGGAGCTGATCCAAGAATATTTAGAATCTTAAACTTTTTAGTCTTTTCTTTTCACGTCTAATAGTCTGAAATGTAAAATTACATGCTTGATTATATTAATCAACTGAAGAGAATAGAAGGATCAAAATAGAAATAAAAGAAACATAAACAGGAGCTTTGGGCCGTATATGAAGTCCTGCGACTTTATTAGAAAAGGGATTCTAAGAAATTAAGACAGGTTTTTGTGTTGCAGCAGGAAAAAGTGTCTGTATGTCCAAAAATAAACACTGATGTTTTATTCCAGCACAGCAATGTAAGGATGTCACCTGGAGAGGCAACACCTGACTACGGCCTTGTTCAGGCGACCCATGAGCTGCTGAGGAGAAACGACAGCAAACGAGGAAACTGAAGCAGGAAGTGTTTTTCTTACAGGCTGATAAACTCCACATCTGTGAGGTTTTTAGTTTCCAATCATCTACAGCATGTAGAAGAGCTCATGTTCTCCTGTTCCTGTGATAAACGCTGCGTTCTGAAATGAAAACACTGCAGCTCACCTCCTCCTGGGAGAAGTTCTCCGTTTTCAGTCAGATTCAACCTTAACCTCCAAGACCCGAGAACTTTAGTCCAAACATTTTAGACACTTTTAGACACTTTTAGAGAGGCTGATAAAGATCAGTTTCTCCTCAAACACACATGTTTGATCAGGTGTCAGCCTCATTTACACATCTGTCAGCAGAAAGAAAAATATATGTTTGAAGGGAAACGGATGGTTGTCAAAAAGCCCATGTTTAGTTTAAATGATGGGGAAATTAAATTTAAACAGTGAGTTTCTGTTGTGACCAGCAGGAGGCGCAGTTTTTCTTTTGAGGAGGGTTCTGGCTAAATATCTTTAATTATGAATGAGACACAATTAATATTAATGAAAAAAGATCAGGCTGTTCTAAAGTTAGTTCCAAAGAAACGTCAAGAGTAAAAAGTAAATACCAGTATTGCACAATTATTTCTAATATGGCATTCACAGGTAAAAATCTTCTAGTTTAACAGCAGAAAAGCATTTTTACAGAACTTTGATAGAATGCAGCATACAGCAGAACCCTGAAGTAGCTGCAGCTGCAGCTCTGCATCCACGGCCTGAGAGAGCAGCTCCCAGGTGGGAGAACTTCCACACCTGACCTGCCTGTCTGTGTCTGAGCCCACTGGAACCCACGGCTGCTAAAACTCACCATCCTGCAAATGAACAGCTGATAGGTAGATAATTAAGTCATTCAGGGTGGAGCGCATGCTCTGTGGTAGACCAGTGATGCTGTCTGGTGGTCTCCTGCTACGCCTCCTGCAGTCAGAAGATCACTGCTGCTTCTAGACGTCCAGCTCCATGCAGACCAGATCTCAGCTGTGTTGGTCTGCGCCAAAATTAGGAGAAATGGACTCATTTTTATCAAAGGATAGTTGAACGTCCATCCTTCTTACCAAGGGAATCACACAGTTGTGCTTTGGTTCATGAGTCTGCAGCTTCAGCAAACCCAAATGTTGTAAAAGCAATTTTCTACGCTTAAAGACGGAAATACTGACTAAGAGAAAAGTCACACGTGAGCTTCAGTCGTAAAATAAATCCTCCTCATGATTATAATATGACTCACCTTTATATTTATTATTCTGTCAGTGTCTTTTCTTTCCTTCCTCTGTGCTACAGCCCAACAGGTTGTGTTTGTGCACCATTGTTAGTTTGTGTAAATGCATGCTACCGTATCTCGGGGTTACAACACTTTTCCATCAAAGTAAAAAAAAAAAAGGATGTTTTTGCTGCTGTTGCTTAGAAACTATCGCCTGAGCGCCGGCCCACGGCGGGCAGAGACAGAGGCTCATTGTGGGAGTTGTGGCGTTAAGGAAGCTGATCTCTGAGAAATAAGGCTTACATCTGACAAGAGATGTTCATCTTACCACAGAGCGGGGTCTGTGCAGGTGAGATAGACGCGGAGAGGCGAGCACGTCTCTCTGGGCTGGCTTTTCTCTCTGTCTCTGTTTGTTGGTGCAGAAATGAGGAGCAGAAGTGGAAAAAGCAGATCAGGGACACGCAGCATATCATGCACCACCTTCCTGTTGTTTTCTGAGTCCCAAATGCATGAAGGGAAACTGCCGTAAACAATCACGTCTTTGGAATGAGAATCAGTAAAAAACAAGCAGCAGGAAAAACACCGCAAGGCTCCTGAGCAGCAACACATCGCTCACTAACTCTGTCACATTAACAAACAGACCAATCAAATCTTCCATTAAGGCTTCAGCTTTTATCAGCTTCTGGGTTCAGAACTGCAGCGGTCCAGTTCTGATGCTACTGACCCAACCTTTTCAGTTAATTCAAGTAGAAATGGAAGAAAGTACTCCTGGGTCAGTGTGAGCTTCTGAGCTTTCTGTGTCTCTGCTCTGTCTTCTCTAACATAGAAAGTACTCCTGGGTCAATGTGAGCTTCTGTGCTTTCTGTGTCTCTGCTCTGTCTTCTCTACCATAGAAAGTACTCCTGGGTCAATGTGAGCTTCTGAGCTTTCTGTGTCTCTGCTCTGTCTTCTCTAACATAGAAAGTACTCCTGGGTCAATGTGAGCTTCTGTGCTTTCTGTGTCTCTGCTCTGTCTTCTCTACCATAGAAAGTACTCCTGGGTCAATGTGAGCTTCTGTGCTTTCTGTGTCTCTGCTCTGTCTTCTCTAAGCCCCAGTGGGTGGAGGCAGATGAGCGTTCAAACTGAGCCTGGTTCTGGTTCTGCTGGAGGTTCTCCTCCCTGTTAAAGGGGAGTTTTCCTCTCCACTGTCGCTTCATGCATGCTCAGTATGAGGGATTGCTGCAAAGCCATCAACAATGCAGACGACTGTCCACTGTGGCTCTACGCTCTTTCAGGAGGAGTGAATGCTGCTTGGAGAGACTTGATGCAACCTGCTGGGTTTCCTTAGAGAGGAAACTTTCTCACCAACCTGGAGGATCTGATGGAGTCTGACTTTGGAAAGAACCTTGAGATGATGCGTTGTGAAATTGTGCTATATAAATAAAACTGAATTGAATTGAATTGAAATGAGCATTTCTAAAGCACGGCTCTAAAGACTGATTTTAATATTTCAGCTTTTGGCTTTTAAAGCCTTTTTTCTTGAATGATGTCATAGAAAACGGTGAGTGGGACACCTGTACCTTCAATTATAAATATTGTTTTTCTGTTAAGTTATGAACGTGAGCAGTAATAGAACGGATCAAGTTGGTAATATTTGCCCAGTCTGAGGTTCTCCAGATCTGTGACAGCGACAATATCTCTCACCCACAGCCTTCTTCAGGTGAACCCACAGATGTGACTCCTTCCAGAAGGCCAAGCAGAGGTAGAAGCAGCGCATGGAGGACCACCTCAGCAGCAACAGTCCAGGTAACATGTGGAGAAACAT
Source organism: Fundulus heteroclitus (assembly GCF_011125445.2). NCBI lineage: Eukaryota > Metazoa > Chordata > Actinopteri > Cyprinodontiformes > Fundulidae > Fundulus > Fundulus heteroclitus. Next base: position 16,022,032 of record NC_046383.1, read on the forward strand.
CAGAACCATCAGGGACTACCAGCGCAGAGACCAGCGGCTGATAATGACCAGCTCTCCCTGACACCTTCAACAGCTTCTTTGACTCTCCAAGCTGCAGGGAGCCTGAACATCTCCCCCAACCAGGTGACCTCCTCCCTGAAGAAGGTCACCACCAACCAGGCTGCAGGTCCAGACATGGAGTCAGCCCAGACACTTAGATCATGTTCTGAACAGGACATCTGGACATCTGGACATCCTCTCCCTGCAGCTCTCCACGGTTCCTGCCTGTCTGAAATCCTCCGTTATCGTTCCTGTCCCCCAGAAACCAACCATCTCCTGCCTCAGTGACCATCGTCCCATCACTCTGACCCCCGTCATCATGAAGTGGTGGTAGAGGATCCTCCTGACATGTCCATCCATGCACAGAAACATGTGCCTGTTCCCTCCTAACTGTTCCCTCCTGCCTGTTCCTGCCTATCATGAATGACCCAAACCTGGACCTCTGACTCGTCTCCTGTCTCCTCTGCACGGTGTCTGTGGCTCCTGGTACCGGTTCTCTGGCCTAGCCCTTCTGGAAACCTCTGCCCTCTCTAGCCACATCATGATTCGGATCAGTCAGTTGGTGAACCGAATCATCCAGACACAGTTGCTGGAATTAATCGTCAAAGCTGGTGCAACCTCCCAGCACCTGAGAGGGTTAGTAGCTTTCACTCAGAGAGTTGTTCTCCACTAATCTTCTAATCTTCTTCTCCCCACAGAGATTCCTCCACGACTTCCTGTTCCTGCAACACCAGTTTACTATCAATAAACTCTTAAAAGTTCACTTACTGTATCGGCTCATGTATTTATATATATATATATATATATACATATATATATATATATATATATATATATATATATATATATATATATATATATATATATATATATATATATATATATTCCTCCCATAAAAATGCAAAAAGACATAATTGTGTTGTGAAAAACTCTAACTACAAAAAAAAACCTGCCTTTAGTTATTTTTTTATTAATTGGGAAAGTCTGAGCTGTCAGTTGGGAGCAGCAACTATAATCAAGGATTGTAAGTTTGATATTAAATAAATAAATCCAAACGAGTGAGTCATGAACCAAAACTAATTTTAATTGGGATCAAGTTCAGGTTTATTACAAATTTGCTGCTGTTTTCGATTACTGAACATCCCTTACATGGTTGTGTTTTATTTGATCTTTTAATTTATGGATCCATCTTTGTGATTGAGTGCATTATTCTGGTGCTATGATTCAGATCTAATGTAAACTGATACAGTGACTCAGACATTGTGAGTCAAAGAAACGACTGCCAAGCCGTTTCCCAGTTAACATAACGAAATAAAAACAGTTCAGCGGTTCCAAATTAGCCCATAAAAGCAAAGTATAACAGAACCATGAATGTAATATTAGAGGAGAAACACATCCATGCTGTAAATCAACTCAACAGGATTTGTGCACCAGTGGTGGAGCAGCATGTAAAGCGACGGCTCTCTGTGCAGGAATGGGCCCGCCGGACCACCACTCAATAAAGTCTGGCTGAGAACCTTAACTCAGGACAGCCATTTAAAGCAACCGGAGGTAAAAGTGGGCGTGGAAATACCAGAAAGAGAGATAAAGCAGAATGTAGGGCTTGATAAACAGAGGCGGAGGATTTACGTGCAGAAAGATCTTCACAGGAGGAACTAAAGAACGTCTCAGGTCCTTCCCTGAGTAAAGAAGAAAACTCACTGGCAGTTTCTATTCAAATCTGTGCTTCTTGCTTAATAAAAATACAGACTGAGCTTCCATCAACAGAACATTTAAATAGGTGTCATTTAAAAAATACAGTAATAACCAATGAGTAAAAACACTAAAAACAGAAACTACTGTGCCTGCATGGCGATGAGGTTCGTAACAGAGTAACACGTTTAAATCTGCAGAGGAGCGATGCATGGAGTATTTGGTCTGAGAGGGAGGCTCCACACATGAGCTCATGCCTGCAGTAACTGTGCAGCATAGTGTTAAGTGCCAATAAAACCCCTGATTTGCTTCACATTACCTCAGAGTGTGGAGACACAGAAATAAAGTTAATAATGTGCCCGTTAAAAAAAACTTTTATTTCACCAAATGTCTTAGAATAAGTTTGAGGAAATGGCAAACTGCACGTCAAAGAGTGATCAGCGCCACACAGAACCACGCAGCGCTGGGCGGACCGCTGAGCGGCCCACACAGGCTCGCTGAGCAGGAATAAAACGGCGAGTCTGCCTGCAGCCAGACCTGCTCCACATCCTGAAGGCCGGCCAATCAGAAGCTCAGAAACACTCCTTCATTCCCACAAAAATACAGTTAGACTTAACGACCCCCAAACGTTAAACCCGAGGTGGTGCTGGATGGACTGGGTGGAAAATCTGAATAAAAGCAACATTTCCAAGGGTCACAGCCCCCCCCCCCCCCCCCCCTTACAGAGAGCCCACCATCAGCAGGTCAACGCTGCAGCAACTGATCCTGGAGATCCTCTGCTGCTACAGCAAGCACACCACCATCTGTGAGGGACCTCCATGGAGGCTGAGATCTGGGAAACATGGGGAGAATGGAACTGCTGCCATCAGACCAGCTCTGGGTTCCACCTCAGAGGAGCATCAGAGACACAGAGGCCAGATGTTCTGGCATCAACGTGACTCTGAACCTTCACAGGTAGCCCAATGTGGGACTCACCAGTGCAGTTTCTCCGTCTCTGCTGCTGTTCAGCAAACAGCCGGTGACCAAAAGACTGACCTACTCAGAAATGGAGCCGCCATTAGTCTGCAGTTTGACAGATGGCATTAAGGTTTATGTGAGAGCGCTGGACATCGACTCACTGATCCACCTGAGCAGAATCCTCACCAAGGACACTGAGACGGCATTTGGCTTCAACCCCTTTGGCCAAACTGTGTCCAAGAGAGGAGAGATGATCTCACCTGAAGAGGTTGAACTACCAGAAGGTAACATCCTTCAGGGAAAAGTCAGCCATGACCATGTAAAGCCAGTAAGACACGTCCTGGACAGCCAGGAGAACGGTGAGATCAAGATCTGCTGTAACATCCTGGGCCAGAGAAGGAGGTGGAAGCCGGATCAGACAAAGACGCTCCTCACAGTACATAAAGGTGTCTAGCCACAGTAGTTCAGAGCTTTGTGCCTTGGTGACCTTCTGTTACAGATATTCATGTAGATATTGAGTAAGAATCTAAAGAAACTGCTAAAATCCTCTAATTGCTGTCATAAGTGGCTCAGTGACTGTCATATTATTCCTTGTTTGTCTTTTTTCTTTTTCTTATCATTTGTTTTTTACTATGGACCTTTTTGTGTCTGAAATAAAGATTGATTGATTGATTGATTGTATCATTAGCTGCAGGTTGAGGACCGTTGTCATAGTCAGGTCAACTAGT